>NC_069390.1:53028179-53328179 GCF_027475565.1 Acinonyx jubatus | reverse complement strand
TTATTTTAATTTACTTTTTTTTAATTTACATCCAAGTTAGCTAACATATAGTGTAATAATGATTTCAGGAGTAGAATTTAGTGATTTATCACTTACGTATAACACCCAGTGCTCATCCCAACAAGTGTCCTCAATTCCCCTTGCCCATTTAGCCCATTCCCACACCTAAAACTCCTCCAGCAACCCTCAGTTTGTTCTGTGTATTTAAGAGTCTCTTATGGTTTGTCCCGCTCCCTGTGTTTATATTATTTTTGCTCCCCTTCCCTTATGTTCATCTGTTTTGTATCTTAAATTCCACATGAGTGAAGTCATATGATATTTGTCTTTCTGTGACTAATTTTGCTTAGCATAACACACTCTAGTTCCATTCATGTAGTTGCAAATGGTAAGATCTCATTCTTTTTGATTGCCAAGTAATACTCCATTGTGTGTGTGTGTATACATATACATATATGTATATGTATATGTTTATGTATATGCATATGTATACACACACACACACACACACACATCACCTCTTCCTTATCCATTCATCCGTCGATGGACATTTGGGCTCTTTTCATACTTTGGCTATTGTCAATAGTGCTGCTATAAACTTTGGGGTGCATGTGCCTCTTCGAAACAGCACTCCAGTATCCTTTGGATAAATACCTAGTAGTGCAATTGCTCGGTTCTAGGGTAGTTCTATGTTTAACTTTTGAGGAACCTTCAGAGTGTCTGCACCAGTTTGCATTCCCATCAGAGTGCAAAAAAGGTTGCTCTTTCTCCACATCCTTGCCAACATCTGTTGTTGCCTGAGTTGTTAATGTTAGCAATTCTGACAGGTGTGAGGCAGTATCTCATTGTGGTTTTGACTTGTATTTCCCTGATGATGAGTGATGTTGAGGATGTTTTCATGTGTCTGTTAGCCATCTGGATGTCTTTGGAGAAGTGTCTATTCATGTCTTTTGCCCATTTCTTCACTGGATTATTTGATTTTGGGTGTTGAGTTTGATAAGTTCTTTATGGATTTTGGATACTAACCCTTTATCTGATACGTCATTTGCAAATATCTTCTCCCAATATGTTGGTTGCCTTTTAGTTTTGCTGATTGTTTCCTTTGCTGTGCAGAAGCTTTTTATCTCAATGAGGTCCCAATAGTTCATTTTTGCTTTTGTTTCCTTTGCCTCTGAAGACATGTCAAGTAAGAAGTTGATGCGGCTGAGGTCAAAGAGATTATTGCTGCTTTCTCCTTAAGGATTTTGATGGTTTCCTGTCTTAAATTTAGGCCTTTCATCCATTTTGAATTTATTTTGGTGTATGGTGTAAGAAAGTGGTCCAGGTTCATTCTTCTGCATGTCGCTGTCCAGTTTTCCCAGCACCGCTTGCTGAAGAGACTGTCTTTATTCCATTGGATATTCTTTCCTGCTTCCAAAGATTCGTCAGCCATACATTTGTGGGTCCATTTCTGGGTTTTCTATTCTGTTCCATTGTTCTCTGTGTCTGTTTTTGTGCCAGTACCATACTATCTTGATAATTACAGCTTTGTAATCTAGCTTGAAGTCCGGGATTTTGATGCCTCCAGCTTTGGTTTTCTTTTTCAGGATTGCTTTGACAAATAAATAAATAAATGGCATCCAAATTGGCAAGGAGGAGGTCAAACTCTCACTTTTTTCAAACAACATGATACTCTATAGGGAAAACCCAAGGACTCCACCAAAAAACTGCTATAGCTGATCCAGGAATTCAGCAAAATTGCAGAATATAAAATCAATGTACAGACATCAGCTGCATTCTATACACCAATAATGAAGCATCAGAAAGAGATATCAAGGAATTGATCCCATTTACAATTGCACCAAAAACTATAAAATACCTAGGAATAAACCTAACCAAGGAGGTGAAAAATCTATACACTGAAAACTGTAGAAATCTTATGAAAGAAATTGAAGAAGACACACACATACACAAAATGGAAAAACATTCCATGCTCATAGTTTGGAAGAACAAATATTGTTAAAATGTCAATACTACCCAAAGCAATCTACATATTCAATGCAACCCCTATCAAAATAACACTAGCATTCTTCACAGAGCTAGAACAAACCATGCTAAAATTTGTATGGAACAAGAAAAGACCCCAAATAGCCAACATTTGAATGTATTAAAGTAGGATTCATTCAAGAATGGACTCTAAGATGAAGATTAACATGAAGGGTATCTTTTTTGTCTCCCTCTCTCTCTGTCTGTGTGTGTGTGTGTGTGTGTGTGTGTGTGTGTGTGTGTGTATGGACTTTCAGTAAAAATGTCTGTAGGAGTGTGGAGGAATCTTGACTGGTTAGATAGATAATTTGATATGAAAGTCAGTTGTAATGGATAGTTCTGCCAATCCTACAGAAAACTCTGGAACTGGAATAGCCCTCAAAGTTATCCCAGATTGAGGCAAAGAGGCAAGATTTATGTACTCCTGCAGCAATAGGTCACTGAATGAGATCTGCTCCACCAACCAGGAGTGTAACTTGGGTGAGGTAGCTTCATTTGGATCAGAAAAATCCCAGGGGCACCTGGGTGGCCCAGTTGGTTAAGCATCTGACTCTTGATTTCATTCAGGTCATGATCTCACTGTCTATGAGTTTGAGCCCCACGTTGGGCTCTATGCTGACATCACAGAGCCTGCTTGAGAGTCTCTCTCTCCCTCTCTCTGTCCCTCCCCTGCTCATGTTCTCTTCTCTCTCTCTCTCTCTCTCTCTCTCTCTCTCTCTCTCTCTCTCTCAAAAATAAATAAATAAATAAATAAACTTTAAAAAATAGAATTAAAGAAAAATCCAGAAGGACTCAGCTATATTCCAATAGCAGCCAGGACTCAGCTCTGCAATAGTGTGGACTGAATTTATTAGAGTCTGCTCTAGCACCACTTATATCCAACTGCTTCATCCAGTCTGGGAATAGCCCCTCCATTGTTTAGGTTGGTTCCTTTGCCTGAGGAAACATAAATATAGAAGGATAGAGAATGAACTACAACAGACCCACTCACTGCAGTATTCTTAAAGCCTCAACTTATCTTATCATTTTCCACCTCTACCATGTATTCTAAATTCCCCTCTCCTTCAGCTAGTGCCTTTACTGTCTAGGTGGATTTCATGGCGGGTGACCCAGATCCTTCTTCCCAAAAAGTATGAATCTCTGGATACCATGCTCTTCTCAGGGTATGACTGCTGCACTTGTTCATTCATCATAAAAATTTGGCAGCCTTCTGGGTGCTGAACATTTTCTTCCATCCTCCCACTGTTAGGCAGAATCCCTATATTTTCCTGATTAGGGATTAATTACACCTACCAGGTTAGTGACTTCTTTTCCTGTCCTCTGGCTTTTGGACTTGAGAAGATCAAAGTTCCTAGGTAAGAGCTGCAACTTAAATTTTAATTGTATTCTTGCTGTGTCCCCCACTCTGGGAAGACCCCCAGCCCAACAGAGTCTAAACTATAGGAATGGATAGCAAAATTCCTAAGTAAGTCACTGGAAGTGATGGTAAGTGGGGCCACTCTTACTTTTAACATCTTTGTTCCCAGATACACATATGCTAATTATTATAAATATATCTTCTTTATACTTAAATTATCATCAAATTTGCATATTCCACTAAACAATGAAGGTGCATACATATGTGACTGAATATTCAAAGACAGACATGTTGAGGTGCTCCTGGGTGGCTCAATCAGTTCAGTGTCTGACTCCAGATTTTGGCTCAGGTCATGCTTGTGAGATCAAACCCCACATCGGGCCTTGTGCTGGGCATCAAGCCTACTTGGGATTCTCTCTTTCCCTCTCCCTCTGCCCCTCCCCCACTCACATTCTCTCTCCCTCTCTCTCTCTGCCCCTCCCATGTTGACTTACATGCACTCTTTCTCTCTTGAAAATAAAAATAAAAATAAAATAAAATAATAAAATACAAAGACAGGCATATTGAAATAGGAGGCTAGGATACTGTTCATCTGCCATGATTAGAAAGGTAGCATTGCACTACCCAAAGCAATCTATATATTGAATGCAATATCCATCAAAATAACACCAGCATTCTTCACAGACCTAGAACAAATGATCTTAAAATTTGTATGGAACCAGAAAAGACTCCGAATAGCCAAAGCAATCTTGAAAAAGAAAACCAAAGCTGGAGGCATCACAATCTGAGACTTCAAGCTGTATTACAAAGCTGTAATCATCAAGACAGTATGGTACTGGCACAAAAACAGACACTCAGATCAATGGAACAGAATAGGGAACCCAGAAATGGACCCACAAACATATGGCCAACTAATCTTTGACAAAACAAGAAAGAATATCCAATGGAATAAAGATAGTCTTTTCAGCAAGTGGTGCTGGGAAAACTGGACAGCGACATGCAGAAGAATGAACCTGGACCACTTTCTTACACCATACACCAAAATAAATTCAAAATGGATGAAAGGCCTAAACGTAAGACAGGAAGCCACCAAAATCCCCGAGGAGAAAGCAGGAAAAAACCTCTTTGACCTTGGCCGCAGCAACTTCTTACTCAACATGTCTCCAGAGGTGAGGAAAACAAAAGCAAATATGAACTACTGGGACCTCATCAAAATAAAAAGCTTCTGCACAGTGAAGGAAACAATCAGCAAAACTAAAAGACAACTGACAGAATGGGAAAAGATATCTGCAAACGACATATCAGATAAAGGGTTAGTATCCAAAATCTATAAAGAACTTATCAAACTCAACACCCAAAAAAACAAAGAATCCAGTGAAGAATTGGGCAAAAGACATGAATAGACACTTCTCCAAAGAAGACATCTAGATGGCCAACTGACACATGATGAAATGCTCAACATCACTCCTCATCAGGGAAATACAAATCAAAACCACAATGAGATACCACCTCACACCTGTCAGAATTGCTAACATTAACAACTCAGGCAGCAACAGATGTTGGTGAGGATGTGGAGAAAGAGAATCTCTTTTGCACTCTGATGGGAATGCAAACTGGTACAGCCACTCTGGAAAACAGTATGGAGGTTCCTCACAAAATTAAAGAATAGAACTATTCTATGACCCTGATGGATCATTGCACTACTACGTATTTATCCAAGGGATACAGATACGTTGTTTTGAAGGGGCACATGTATCTCAAAGTTTATAGCAGCACTATCAACAATAGCCAAGTATGGAAAGAGCCCAAATGTCCATCAACTGATGAATGGATAAAGAAGAGGTGGTATATATAAACAATGGAGTATTACTTGGCTATCAAACATATGAAATCTTGCCATTTACAACTACGTGCATGGAACTAGAGGGTATTATGCTTAGCGAAATTAGTCAGAGAAAGACAAATATCATATGACTTTACTCATATATGGAATTTAAGATACAAAACAGATGAACATAAGGGAAGGGAAGCAAAAATAATATAAACACAGGGAGGGGGACAAAACATAAGAGAATCTTAAATATGGAGAACAAACAGAGGGTTGCTGGTGGGGTTGTGGGAGTGGGGGATGGGCTAAAAGGGTAAGGGGCATTAAGGAATCTACTCCTGAAATCATTTTTGCACTATATGCTAAATAACTTGGGTGTAAATTTAAAAGAACAAAAAAAGCCCACAAAACAAAAACAAAAACAAAAAAACAGCTGCATCTTAAACTCACCAAGTTGTGCAAATTAAATATGTATAGCTTTTTGTATGTCAACCATATGTCAATAAAGTGGTTTAAAAAAATAGGTAGCATTGCCCTCATTTGCAAGACAGTAATACTTGGTTGTAGACATGGAAGTAAATATATATTTTAAACCAGGTTTATTCATCAAACTGTGAAGATCCTCCCGTATTAAGATATCTCAAATATTTTTTTTCACTCACTGATTCCCCCTGAAGCTTTTCTAGTTCAGATTTAAAATTTCCCTTGGATTAACCTATAATCTTGTACGTTGAGATTAACTGTTTAAAGGATCTTTTTAAAATATAAATGTCACCACACTTAAAATCCTTCAAGAGATGTCCAATAAGTTACAAGGTAGTGGTGAGGCTCCATATTTGCACAAAGGTTTTCCATTATTCAATACCTGCTTTTATCTACTACTTTTTCTGTTAATTCTCTGGCTTGCACTCCAACAATGTAACACTGTTACTTACACCTAATCCTTTGCTTATGGTATGTTGTATGTCAGGATGCTGTATTAGTTTTTTATTGCTGCATAACAATCATCATAAACCTAATGGCTTACAACAACGCAAATTTATTATCTTACAATTCTACAGGTTAGAGGTCTGATATGAGTTTTACTGACCTAAAGTCAAGTTGTTGGGAAGCCTGAATTTCTTTCTGGAGAAATTGAGTGATTACTAAAATTGCAGGCATGAGGACTGGGCTCCAGTCTCTTTGGAGCCACTTCCTTTGTTCTAAAACTTTTTATGCTATGTCTTCCAGGATAAAAAGGAAAAAGAACAAATTGAAAGAAATTGGCTGTTTGGGGATACTGATAGGCCAGATGTGCAAAGTGGTCATCAATAGGACAGAGCTTGTAGAATAATGGTTTATTTCATTCATGTAACTGTGGATTGTTCAAAAATTGAACTAAGATATGGTTTGCCACAGATCATACCCTACCACTTGCTATTCATGTTCCACTATTTTTCTTCACTCCTTGACTTTACTGAATGGCCTCCACAGGGATTTGAGTTTATGACTCCAATTCTAAGTTTTCTTTGAGAGAGATAGGTGAAGGAGTAGTCTTGCCCTACTATACGTTTAAAATATGATTCCAGGTCATGAATTTATTTCCACACCATGGACTTCTTTTCCAAGCTCCAAATGCCTAATTGACTACACTTTTTAATGAGAATAATGATAATAATAATACTTCACAATTATTAACCATTTTCTAAGTGCCATATATTGTACCAAATGCTTTACATAATATGTGGTACCTTATTACATTTATTCCTCTATTAACCCATTAGGAGGTATTATTTATCCCTGTTTGAAAGATGAGAAAGTAGGAGCTTATAGGGGTAAAAAAACAACAACAAAAACTTTTCTGGATACATAGCTAGTAATCTGAATATAATCTGGATTCATCTCAGGCTGACCTATTCCTGAGCTTGAGTTCTTAACCACTATAAACTTTCTGTGTTACATAGGCAACTGGAGCTCAATATCTTCAAAATGCAATTAATTAATTCCTCCCTTTAAGCCTATTCCTTATAAAGTATTCTTTATCTCATTAAATAGAACTCTCATACACTTGATTCTTCAGAAGTCAAACCAGGAAGTGATCTTCATTCCTTCCTGACTATTGTTAAAATCACACATACAATAAATACCAAATCATGAAAATTCAAAGTCATGAAATTTCTTTCTTCTATATATCTCATGATACTATTCACTCTTCTTGCCAGTTGTACTGTGGTGCTTGATGATTTCTTACTTGGACTTCTGCAACACTTCTTACTTGCTTTTCCTTTATCAACCCTTCCCTAATGCATTCTTTATATCATAGCCCTGCTGAGTATCTTAAAATGCAAATATGATTATGTTACTTCCCTGGGTAAATTCTTCATTGGTTTCCCTTTACTCTAAAGATACAATTTCTATTCTTTGTTTTGGCCTGTGTATACCTTCTCAGCTAACTCTATGCCTAACTCACAGTCTAATCTTGTGCCACACTTTTTATTCTTTCTGCTACCACTATCTGGGACTTATCTCAGTTCTACAAATATGCTATATTCTTCATCCCTACATCCATTTCTTTAGTGGAATACAGAGGGAGGAAAATATAATGTACAGTGTCTGGTAAATAAGTAAAGGCAAAATACATAGGCATCATAAAATAGTATTAATTTTTCTAATAACAGAAGTTGTTGAGGTTATAAGCAGAATGGTAAGCAGATTTGCATTTAAAAAACAGTAGCAGGAAGAGAGAGAGAGACAAGAAGAACAGACATTAAGCTATTGCATTTATCTAAGTAAATATGTCAAGAAATAGAGATAAAAGTTCAGTTTCAATTCTATTAGAGTGGGGAGTCTGGTATCTTTGAGTCTCTGCATTTGTTTTTCTCTTTGCCTAGGAGGTCTCACTGTCAAATCCATACTATCAACATATAAGAAAATGAAGAGGGTCTATGCCTTTTATAAAACAATACCAGATGGATAGAAAGTACACATTCCATATGTGTTATGAAAAAGACATCACAGAATGAAATAATGTACATGGTCATTCTTGGTGTCTGAAATTAGTGCTTAATAAAACTTCTATAATATATATGTGAATTTCCAGGGAAAGATCTACCCCTTTCTGGAAAACTTCAAAATACCAAGAAGTGACTTTTGTTAATAAGATATAGAGGAGATTGTATTCTTTTATTACTTCATTATTTTTATATCATAATAAAAGAAACATCTGTTAGAGCAATTCTGAAATATTTTGGCCTTAAGATTCCTTTAAACTCTTTAACAATTATTGAGAACCCCACAGATCATTTATTTATGGGGCATTGTTTCTATTGATATTTACCATATTAGAGATTAAAACTGGGTCATATTACTTACATATTAATTCATTAAAATAACAATAATAAGGGGCACCTGGGTGGCTGTTGGTTAAATGTGCGACTTCGGCTCAAGTCATAATCTCGTGGTTAGTGAGTTCGAGCCCCACATCATGCTCTGTGCTGACAGCTCAGAGCCTGGAGCCTGCTTCGGATTCTGTGTCTCCCTCTCTCTCTGCCCCTCTCCCACTTGTGCTCTGTCTCCCTCTTTCTCAAAAAAAACATTAAAATTTTTTTAAAAAATAAAATAAAATAAAATAACAATAATAAGCCCATTGCGTATTAACATAAATAACACGTTTTAAAAATAAAAGAATAAAACAAAACTGAAATAATTTAGTGAGAAGAGTAGCATTAGTTCTCCACAGCTTATTCATCCCATATAACTGAAACTTTGTACTCTCTAGAGATCTAGTATATGCCATGGTGACTGTAGTTAATACTGTCTTGTGTACATAATATTTGCCAAGAAAGTTGATACCCATTGTATAGTTTTCCCTACCTCTCTATGCCATTGCTCCAAATTAGATTTCTAGGCATCTCCTTTCTCACAGTGTTCTATATCCAAAACTGAAAACATCCTATCAACTGTACCTTCTAAATATGTTCCAAATTTGTCCACATGTCTCCATCTCTATTGGTACTACCTTACGTCTAATAATATTATCTCCTACCTGAGTTAGTGTGTCTCTTCTAACTCTTCTCCTACTGTCCAGTCTTGTTCTCTGAGCCTTTTTTTTTTTTTTGCCAATTAAAAAAAGAAATTTGACGATAGTTGACACACAATGTGTTTTTTTAAGTTTTTTTTTTAAATTTAATGTTTATTTATTTTTGAGAGAGGGGGAGACAGAGCACGAGCAGGGGAGGGATAGAGAGAGACACACACACGGAATTCCAAGCAGGCTGCAGGCTCTGAGCTGTCACCACAGAGCCCGACATGGGGCTCAAACTCACAAACGGTGAGATCATGACCTGAACCGAAGTTGGATGCTTAAGCGACTGAGCCACCCAGGTGCCCCAACACACAATGTTAATTTCAGGTGTACAACATAGTGATCCAACAAGTTTATATGCTGTGCTGCACTCACCACAAGTGTAGCTACCATCTCTCACCATACAATGCTATTATAATATCATTGACTATATTCCTTACGCTGTACTCTTACCCTGTTATTTATTTATTCTGTAATTGAAAGCTTGTATCTCCCACTTCCCTCCATCCTTTTTGCCCATCACTCTACCCTGTCTCCTCTGGCAATTGTTAGTTTGTTTTCTGTATTTATAGGTCTGATTCTGCTTTTTATCTGTTTACTCATTTGTTTTTTAGATTCCACATATAAATGAAATCATCTGGTATTTGTCTTTCTCTGTCTGACTCATTTCATTTAGCATAATACTCTCTAGGTTCATCCATGTCATCGCAAATGACACAACTTACTCTTTTTTGTGACTGAATAATATTCAAATATTTACCACATCTTCTTTATCCATTCACTTATTGATGAATGCTTGGGTTGCATCTATATCTTGACTACTGTGGAAAATAGTATGGAGTTTCCTCAAAAAATTAGAAATAGAAATACCATATGATTCAATAATTCCACTACTGGATATTTACCCAAATAAAATGAGAAGACTGATTCAGAAAGATATATGTACCTCTGTGTTTACTGCAGCATTTTTTACATGCTCTTCTTTATAATTTGAATCCTTTTCCCAAAGATGTTCATGTGCTACTTCCTCACATTCTTGAAATATCATTTCTCAGTGAGGCTTTTCTTGACCATCAAATACAGTCAACAGTGACAGCCTTTCTGAATATAGCCTTTACCTCTTTCCTACTTTAATTTTTCTCCACAGCACTTTTCACCATCTAACATACTGTCTTTTATTTATTTCTCATGTTTATTGTTTGCCCACACCTATTAAAATCTAAGACTCTAGAGGGCAGTGTTTTTGTCTGTTCTGTTCACAGTCTGGTATAGAGTAGCTGCTCAGGGGATATTGGGTGCATGAACTAGTAAACCTGCAGTCTTTAAGTTCTGATCCCTGTGTATTCCAGCCTGCATCTCAAGATAGCCGCCTCCTCCCACTCTATCACTTGAATAGATCTCCAAAGGAATTATTTATAGTTTCTCAACAAATCACACTTTTTGTCATCTCTTGGCTTTTTCACAAAATACTCGCTTTATGTAGTAAGCTGTTTTTCCTCATTTCCAACTGGATAACTTCAACCTGAACTTCAGGACTTAATTTGTAGATCATCCTAAACTATTTCAGGTATCTCCACCAGACTATAAACTCCTTTAAGGTGGAAGATATGCCTTGTTCAACAATTTATTCCCAGTAACTTTGAAAAAAGTCAATCATTAAGTATTAAATAATGAATGAATGAATGAATGAATGAATGAATGAATGAGGGTTCTACACTTGATGCATAAAGGCTGTCATCCATGCTTGATGGCAGCCCCATGGCCTGCTACAATTACTGCCTCTTTATCAGAGAAGTTTGGGCCTCAGGATTTTCAAAGGAAGGTGCAATTCTTCTCCTCCCTGTTCCTACCAGGTCTGGGTTAGATTCACTGCAAAGTTTAGCAGTTATGATCTTGGATACAAAGTGCTTGATCCACATTCCTCAGACCATTGCTAACCTCTTCTCATGGTCATGGCTGGTCAGTTATGTTTTTACTTCCTATATCAAGGAGAACTTCTTCTGACAGTGACCTTGAAATATCAGCTTTGTTTAGCTGTCCTCTCTTCTGTCTTTAATATCAATTACTTGCTAATTCCAACAGCTAGTGTAGTTGCTTGCTCACATAGCTCTAGGCACACTGGTCTTTTTGCTATTCTTAGAATACTCTAATTTATTTCCATCGTAGACACTTTATAATTCTCTGCCTTTTTGTATTTAAATATAAATATAAACATTTTAATAAATTTTATGTGTGGCGGTGCACTGAAGAAAAGGTTCTCAGACACCAGACTGAGTGGACATGCAGCCTGCCTCTGTGAGAGAACAGCAGCAGCTGGGGTCTGCAAATAGTCTTTATATTATGTTTTATTAGGTATAAACATCAAAGAGCCTCAAAGCATGAGAGGGAGCACAAAGGGTCTTAGACATTAACCAAACATACATCTGGTTTTACGTGAAGGCATAAAGGGAGTGTGTGTGGTTTTAAGGAATGTCAGGGAGTTACAGCAGGTGGTGTATTTTAACTGTCCTCTGGGAGATCACGGGGCTCTGCATCTCATAATGCTATTGGATTTGACAGTCTTGAGACCAGAACATTGCTGATGTTTCAGCTATTGCCCCATTCATCCTTCAGGACTTATAATACATGCTCTAGAAATAAGTCCACATTTATATAAATATAAAATATAATCCCCTTCCTTTAATTTTTTTGGAAAATTCCTTATTATAAAGGTCTTCCCTGCTCACAGACTACCTGGACATTTAGCACTGTCTTAAATAATTAATCACTTACTTTTCTATTGTCTGTCTCTCCCACCAAAATGTAAGTTAAAAGTATAGTCTTTTGTTGTTTTGTCTACTAGCTTCCTAAAGTGGAAACTATGCCTGGAAATAGCACATTCAATGTTATTTATGGAATGGGGGAATACTCCTCCACCCACACAATTTTGGCCCATCTAACTTCTGCTTGTTCTTTAAGACAGCTAAGTCAGCCCCTCTGGAAAATTATCCACGGTTCTCCATCCCTTCAGGGCCATTCCAGGGATCCCTCTTTTCCTTGTAACAAATTTTCCATGATATATTTTACTCTGTGTTCGGCTCAGGTCATGATCTCGTGGTTCGAGGCTTTGAACCCTGCATCAGGCTCTGCGCTGGCAGCTCAGAGCCTGGAGTCTTTGGATTCTATGTCTCCCTCTCTCTCTGCCCCTCCCTGGCTCACACTGTCTCTCTCTCAAAAATAAACATTAAAAAATTAAAATAAAAGAATGAAAGTAACTAAAGTTTATTGTGAGCTGAAAAACATGCTAATAATTTTATTTGAAACTTTCATATATATCATATATTTAAATTGTGTAGAGATCCTTTTGGGTTAGGCATTGTTATTGTTAGATTCATTTTAATTGAAAATTGAGGTCATATAAGGAAAATAATTTTCCTAAGTCACACAGAACGTAGAACTTTCTAAACCTGATTCCAGGTGTAGTATACTTTCTAATGAATCACAAAAACGTTTAAATTTGCTATAAGATATAAGAAAATTTGACTCCTATATGAGGACTAAAATTGCAAGTACACAGCATAGATATAGATTCCAGCTGTAGAGCTGTATGCATGCTTTGGAATTTGCTGTGGCTGTATGGTTTTCCTGAAGTTTTGCATGTACGCAGCACCCAAGACACTCACACACGTCCTCTATTTTATTCTATTTGTTTTGCATAAGTACCTTTGGATCTTCCACATGTAACACCCAAAGTTCACATATACCTTATCACTGAAGAAACAGCTTTCTCATGTCAGACAGAATGAGGCACTGGTGGGAGAAGGCATAACCTGTCAAGAGTTAAATGTCAGATATGCCAGATAGCCTCAGATAAGTCCAACCTCAAATGAGAACTGACTCCACATAAACCTTGTAGTAGAGGTTTTGTCTTTGGCCCTTTGCCACTCCCCTTCTTGACCCTGCACTGTGCAGAAACATGACCCCCTCAATCTTTCCTCCAGATGCTCAAAACCTTCCTTAGCAGCATTTTAACCTGGCCTGCTTTCCTCACAGATACCTCAAAGGCAAAATGAATAATACTATATTGACATACATTACTCAAAAGATAATTTTAATTAAGTTTTTAATTTTAATGCCAATATAGTTGACAGAGTGTTGTATTAGTTTCAAGTGTACAATATAGTGATTCAGCAATTCAATACATTACTCAGTGCTCATCATGATAACTGTCCTCTTAATCCTCTTCACCTGTTTCACCCACTGCCCCCCAACTACCTTCCCTCTGGTAACCATATTTGTTCTCTGTAATTAAGAGTCTGTTTCTTGGTTTGTCTCTCTTCTTTTTTTCCCCTTTGTTCTTTTGTTTTATTTCTTAAATTCTGCCTGTGAATGAAATCATATGGAATTTGTCTTTCTCTTACTGTCCTATTTTGCTTAGCATTATACACTCTAGCTCCATTCATGTTGTTGCAAATGACAGGATTTCATTCTTTTTTATGGCTGAATAATATTCCATTGTATATGTATATATATGTATACCACATCTTTATCCATTTGTCTATTGATGGGCACTTGGGCTGTTTCCATAATATGACTATTGTAAATAATGCTGCTATAAACACAGGGGTGCATGTATCCCTTTGAATTAGTGCTTTTGTCTTTTTTGGGTAAATACCTAGTAGTGTGATTACTGGATCATAGGGTAGTTTACTTTTAACTTTTTGAGGAACCTCAATACTCTTTTACAAAGTGGCTACACCAGTTTGAATTCCCACCAGCAGTGTAAGAGAGTTCTTATTTCTTCACAACCTTGCCAGCACTTATAGTTTTTGGTGTTTTTTATTCATTTATTATTATTATTTTTATTTTAGAGAGAGTGAGAACAAGGGAGAGGGGTAAAGGGAGAGAGAGAAAATCCCAAGAAGTCTCCATGCTCAGTGCAGAGCCCAATGTGGAGCTTGATCCCATGACCTTGGGATCATGACCTAAACTAAAATCGGGAGTTGGGTGACCAACCAACTAAGCCACCCAGGAGCCACCTTGTGTTTTTTATTTTAAATATTCCAACAGGTGTGAGATGATATCTTGTTATAATTTTGATTTGTATTTCCCTGATGTTGAGCATCTTTTCATGTGTCTGTGGCCATCTGTATGTCTTCTTTGAAGAAATGTCTATTCATGTCTTCTGCCCATTTTTAACTAGATTATTTGGGCTTTGGCTGTGTGATTTGTATCAGTTCTTTATATATTTTGGATATTAACCCTTTATCATATGTGTCATTTGCAAATATCTTCTCCCATTCCATAGGGTGTCTTTTAGTTTTGTTGATTGCTTTCTCTGCTGTGCACAATCTTTTTATTTTGATATAGTCCCAATAGTTTATTTTTGTTTTTATTTCTTTTGCCTCAGGAGACATATCTAGAAAAATGTTGCTATGGTTAATGTCAGAGAAATTACTGCCTGTGCTCTCTTCTAGGATTTTTATGGTTTCAGGTCTCACATTTAGGTCTTAAAAGATAATTTTTTTTCTAGGTCAATGTGGTGGCAAATGAGTGTGGGGAAGTATATACCAATGAAAAACATACAATCTTTTATGACCTAGCCTTGAGAGTCTTGCAAGATCACTTCCACAACATTCAATTCATTGAACCTGTTACAAAGTCCTACCCTGTTACAAGGGGAAGAAAAAAACCAGACTGTCTCTCTTGATGGGGAAATGACAAATTTCTGGAAGAGAATGTAGGATTAGAAATACCTCTGTGGCCATTTTTGTAAAATACAATCTGCCATGTCATACTGCATTGTGTTTCCCCCCCACCAGAATGATAGTTCTGTAAGAGCTGTGACTTCTTGATCATTTCTGTGTGTATTTGTTGAGTAAATAAATAATTGTCTCCTTCACTTCATACACATTAGATATTATAAAGGCTAGAGGAATAAGGGTATACTGAAGGAAATAGTACCTCTAAGACTAGACCCAGCTAACAACAAAAGGCATGGGCCACACGATCTCGGATCTGTTTGGTCTTCACACTATAGACTATGGGGTTCATCAGGGGAGGGGCTAGAAGGTACACAAAGCCCATGATCACTTGGACAAGATGAGGTGCCTCGTTCCCAAACCGGTGGATGATGGACAAACCAATCATGGGAGTGTAGAAGAGGAGCACAGCACATATATGGGAAACACAGGTGTTGAGAGCTTTGAATCTCTCAGCCCTGGATGCAATAGACAGCACAGTACGCAGGATCAGGGCATAGGAGAAGAGAATGAGCAGTGAGTCTACACCCACTGTTGAAACAATGACAAACATGCCATAGATGCTGTTGGCTTTGATGTCTGCACAGGCCAATTTCATTACTTCTTGATGGAGACAATAGGAATGTGAGAGAAGTGCAGAGCCACAATAGGAGAATCTTTTGAGCATAAAAGGCAATGGGAAAATGAGTGCTACACTGCGACCCAGGGAAACCAGGCCAATCCTGCCAATGACTGTGTTGGTGAGAATGGAAGCATAGTGCAAGGGGCGACAAATGGCCACAAAGCGGTCAAAGGCCATAGACAGCAGCACAGAGGACTCTAGGAAGGACAAACAGTGAATGAAAAAGAGCTGGGCAAAACAGGCATCGTGACCAATATCTCGCGCCCCAATCCAAAAGATGCCTAGCACTGTAGGGAGGGTGCAAAGAGACAGACCCAGGTCAGTCACAGCCAGCATGGACAGGAAGAGGTACATAGGCTCATGGAGTGAGGGCTCTGTTTTAATGATAAAAAGGATAGTACAGTTGCCCAGGATGGAAACCAGGTAAATGAAGCACAATGGGATGGAGATCCAGATGTGCATGTGCTCCAGCCCAGGAATGCCACTCAGCAGAAAGGTGGAGGAAATGTTGCTGCTGCTTTCCAAGGGTCCCAAAGACATTGTGTGTGGAGGGAAGAGGAAATTGGATTCCTTCCAAATTCCTGAAATGAATTCAGAAAGAAAGCTAGAGGTCGAACCTGGGAAGAAATTAGAAACCAAACCAAACCAAACCAAAACAACAACAACAAAAACTAACAAACAAAACAAAAC
Organism: Acinonyx jubatus; assembly: GCF_027475565.1. NCBI lineage: Eukaryota > Metazoa > Chordata > Mammalia > Carnivora > Felidae > Acinonyx > Acinonyx jubatus. The sequence goes on along the minus strand of NC_069390.1, from coordinate 53,311,856 downwards.
AAAACAAAACAAAACAAAAAAACATGAGAATCAAGTAGATCTAGAAGTGTACATCTCCTCCAGAGGTCACTTCCTTCTGGTCTCTGGCCTTCTTTCCACATTGTTTTAGAAAAATGTTTTTCTTTGAATTCTTTTCTCCTTTCTCCTTCAGGCTGAGAGGTCTGAGCATCTACACTATTCCTGTTGGTTATACTAATTTTGCCTACCTCTTTTGAGGAGATCTTTAATTAAACACTCCTCACCTGCCTCTTTTCTGCCAGAACTTTCACTAATGTTCTAACCTTTCTTTCAACTTATCTTTCTTTCCTTTCTCTTACCTTACTTCCTTTGCTATTCCTTTGTCACTGTCCATTCTTCCTTCCTTTCTCCCTCTCTCCTCCCTACCTCCCTTCCCTCCTCCTTCTCTCTCTTTCTCTCTTCCTTTTTTCCAATCTCTTCTTCTTTCTTTCCTTCCTTCCTCCTTCCTTCTTTCTTTCTTTTGTTCTTTTGTTCATTCTTTCTTTCATTTTTTGCCTTTCTTTCTCTTTTCTTTTCTTTTCTTTCTTTCTTTCTTTCTTTCTTTCTTTCTTTCTTTCTTTCTTTCTTTCTTTCCTTTCTTCCCTTTTGATTATCTTCATCAGCCACATATAATTTCTAACCTTAGACACAGATTAATCCTTCATTCACCTTCTCCTCTGGTCTTCCAGTCGTGGAAGCCTAGTTTGATCCAGATAGCTCACATGTGCTACTCAGCTCACAGAATTCCAGTAAGGACTGGGGAGTGAATGAATAGCTGTCTGTAAAGTTATTCTTGACTGCTGAAGTGCCATATCAAAGCTCTGATTCTCCTGTGAATCAGTAACCTGCATTCCCTGGAGATCTAGAGTTCAACTTCTATCAACCTAGGTGAGAGAAAAGGCTGAAGCACCATCAACCATGGCCACATCCACAATTGCAAGGCAGAGTCCATGAGAGTCCACAGAATAGAATGCAATATGCCAGTAGGACTTATTCTTCCTTAGATTAAAAAATGAAGGTTCATGAGAGGACAGTCACTGGGCAGAACTCTTATGCCAATTTAAGACTCCTGACTTTCAAAGCAGTGATCTGCCCACTCCCAGTTAATAATTCCACTAGAATGTGAGCTCAAAAATGGCAGAGGCTTGGCTTTGCTTACTTCTGTAAAGACAGTGCTTATAATGGCTATGGTATACAGTAGGCACTCAGAAATTGTTTTATGCATGGTTAAGAGCGAAATTTATTTGGTTAGCTGTTAGTAACTCAGTGCATATTTTATCACTTAAAGAAAATCCTATGAATTGGGGCGCCTGGGTGGCTCAGTCAGTTAAGTGTCCAACTTTGGCTCAGGTCATGATCTCAGAGTTTGTGAGTTCAAGCCCCGTGTCAGGCTCTGTACTGACTGCCTGCTTTGGATTCTGTGTCTCCCTCTCTTCTGCCCCTCCCTGACTCGTGCTTTCTTTCTCTCTCTTTCAAGAATAAATAAACACTACAATTTTTTTAATCCTGTGAAAAAAGTTCTATTAATAGTACCATATTATAAATGAAGAAATAGAGGATTAGAGACAGTTAATATATCTAAGATCAAAGATACAGTAAATGGCCAAAATGAGATTTGAAATAATATCCAGTTATTCTCTAGATTCCAGGCTCTCAACAAACATTATACTTTCTCCCCACATACAGGACTATTCATTGTCAGCTAGAAGCAGCTAGCATAATATCAAAGGCTTAATAGACCTTCAGAAAAGTACTGATTCTTTAGCTAAATTAATAAAGTGACTGGAGAAATACACACCCTCTCTCACTCCAAACACCAGTGAAATTAATAGCCAGTGTCATTAACTCACTGTCCACCTGAAGGTCAGATTGGCTCTTGTGTGTTGTTCCTCAGGTTCTACTTCAGCCATGATCAGTGGTCACCACATCATTCATCAAAATGAATTCAGAAGAGCTGTGATAAACTTACCTGTCAGGGACAGGCAAGCTACCTGGTGATTAACAATATAATGCATAAAACTTAAGGCAGAAAATGTTTTGACATGAAAACAAAGTAGGGTAGTGAAGAAAGAATATATATTACTTAATAATATAAAAGTTAATTTATAATACATGATGAACATCTATTATTTTCCAGGCACTGTACTAGGAGCACTGAAAAAGAAATAGCATTTAGATCTTAGAAAAACCCTGCAAGTTAATATTATTACCTCGATTTGCAAATGAGGAGAGAAGCTTACAGAATTTGATGATGTGCATAAAATCATACTATCAATCAGTGACAGCTGGAATTCAAACTGAAATCTCTGGAGCTCCAAGGAGCATTCTGAAAGTTTGGAAGCATTTAGTTTAATATAGCTGGGTAGTTTTTTTAAGCTGAGACAGCCTGAAATGAGTGAAGATTGAATGACAAAAATAGAGGGAAATATCAAAAGTATTTTTCCCCACCTTCTTTTACTTCAAGGTAGACTCTCTTCAGAGTTTGTGCCTCACATTTTAAAGGGAGTAGGGCAGAGTAAGAATCAGAGAGAGAGAGAGAGAGAGAGAGACAGAGACAGAGACAGAGAGAGAGAGAGAGTTATGAGAATAAGTTGAAGGAAAGGACTTGGATATAAAAGAAAATCCAGAATAGTGAAGCCAAGAGATATCTGCCTGGGAAAGACCACCTTTAGCCTGTTGGCCAGAGAGATCTTAGTAAGGTAACTATTCTAAGGGGTTCTTATTTAAAGGTCTTCAGAGTATCCATTTTCAGATTTGGTGAGGATTTCATTGTTCTTGACCAGTTCAAGTGTAGAGGGGAGTGGTAAACTTAACAAATGGCTTGCTCACAATTGTTCTTGGAGAACACTTCCTAGAGGTACTTGCACAAGTTCAATGGCTGCTTCTAATTCTATCACTCAGACTCTGTGGTTGCTCAGGAAAATGTCCTTTCATGTCACAGACAAGCTTTTCTTTCAGAGGATCACTTTACTTCCTACCCCTCTGTCTCTGCTTCTTGGAATTAACTCCTGATTCTGCTAACCTTGTGTCTGAGGCTAAGGAGTAGAGACTGAACTTATAGCTAATCTCATTCTTGCATCTCGGTTTTGCTTGCCTAACTTGTCTGTCTCTGTGGGTCTCAGTAATACTCTTATGTTGCCACATATGAGGCAACTCTCTGGGCTAGAAGTCAATGAAGTGAATGGGTGTGAGAAAGCTGCTGTTTCCCTACTAAGCTAGTGCTAAAACCAGACGTGGGATCCCATGAAGTTAGTGAGATCTGACTGCAATGGTCACCACCTTCTGCAGGCATCTTCTACAGCCTTTCTTGTGCTTCAAAGTCCCTTCTCTCCTCTCCCTCTCCAGAGCTCAGACTGAGCCTTCTAGGACCTCTTCTTGGCTTCACAACTGAGCACCAGACACCTGACTTACCTATCAAGGCTAGGTGCAGAGACTTCAGTTCTTCTGACAGGGGAGAAGGAAAGTTAAAACCAGAGACTCTGGAGGGTATGGAGAGACTGAAGGATGGATGTTGAATTCCTTGATTTTTATGAAACTTCCTGAGGTCCCCATTGAGACCATTTCAAGAATCTTTCATCAATTCCCTAGGAGGACTGGTTTTCTGGACCTCATTATCTCATACTCTGGGGATAAGGGAAAGAAAAGAAGGGAATAGTTTTGTGAGATATCTAAATGGGAATCCCAGGAGATGTTACACACTGTAGCTACTTTTTGAAGATATCGTGAAATATTTTGAACAGCTCCACAACTTTAGGAAACCAGAGTGGGTGTTGTTGATAATGTTTTATATATGATGTATCATAACCATATAGTTATGCAAATCAGAAGTGACAGTGTATATGGTGGGTATATATAACATTAAAAGGGCATTTTTAATTCAATTCTTCTCCCATCACTAAAGGGGAAGAAAGGAACATCACATTCCTGGAAATATGGTGATAATGTTGATTCTTGGTGCCCCAAGTAACCCTATATGCTGCTGACTCCTGTCTATACTCAGGGACTCTTGCCTGTACTCCATCTCCTCTTCCTGTCTCTGATCCACACAGACACAGAATTCAGCCCTTTGTTTCTAGACGTTAAGGAGCTACCTTCAGAAAGGAATTCATTTTTGTACCTTTTGGGCAACATGAGCCCCTGAAAAGCATAGGTAAACCAAGGAGTTTCATATGTCAATACAGAGATATGAAGAATTAATCATCCATTTTGGACTTTAAAAGCTGATGGGAAAGATATTTTAGAAAGAGGAAAGGAAGGCCATTTCAGTGTTTTCATTACCCAGGTAATTAGTATCCAGCTTATTGACTCTACTTTGAGAATACAAAGGTATAAATATTAAGGAATGTCTCAGATCCCCACACCAACCATAAAAGGTTTATTCCAATTCATTGGCCTGATGGGCCCCCTTGGAATGTGCTGGGCTTCCTCTTGTGGTTTCATTCCATTAATCTTTGGTCAAACACATTGTAGACACATCCGAGTGTTATGTAGCAGTATTTCTCAAATCAGAGTCCCCCGATAATCAGGATCAGAACCACCTGTAATGCTTATTAAAATGCAGATTTCTGGGCCTCATCCCTGTAGTGCAGAATCAGAAACTGACATTAGTCGCAACCACAAAGGTCTAAGAATTCTTATATATCCTTGTCTTTATGATTTGTTTTCAGCTCTGATTCCAGAATATTTTATTCCCTCTATAATAAAAAAAAATGTATCACTTTTAACCTGGAATCCATTTCAAAACACAGTTACCTTTTATATTAATTTTCTGGGGCCACCAATACAAAATGCCACAGACTGGGTGGCTTTAACAATAGAAATTTATTTTTTCACAGTTCTGGAGGCCAGCAGAGCCCAAGATCAAAGTGTTGACAGGTTCGGTTTCTTCTGAGGCCTCTCTCCTTGGCTTGCAGATGGCCATCTTCTGTGTGTCCTCATATGGCCTCTCCTCTGTGCATGTGTATCCTTGATGTCTCTTGCTCTTCTTATAAGGACATGACTCATATTGGGTTAAGGCGAACCTTAAATGCCTTGTTTTAACTTCACTATCTCCTAAAGGCCTTTACCTCCAAATACAGTCACATTCTGAGGAACTGGGGGTTAGGACTTCAGTATAAATTGGGGGAGGGCGCACAATTCAGCCAATAGCATCTGTTTATCCATGCATCCTATCACCCACTTTTTCACTTATTTAACAAATGTTTTATAACATAAATAATACCTCCTCACACACTCCCCCACAAAAATACACAAGCAATATTTATTTACCATCTCTGAGTCCAAGCACTGAGAAGAGAGAGATAGTGTTAGATATGTTTTGGAAGAAAATAGGTCTGAATCTCAGATTTTGTGAAGAGAAACAGAGGGAGGGAGGAAGAGAGAGAGAGAGAGAAGAGAGAGAGAGAGACAGACAGACAGAGAGAGGGAATTAATCTTTGAACAGTTTATTACAGGGAAGATATCCTACATGCTTTAAATCTTAACTATTCAGCTCTGTGAGGGGAAAAACAGGACATGATACGGGAAGAGACAAAAGAACTAAAAACTCATCTCCTATCACAGAAAAGAATAGGAAAAGAAACAAGGTAGGGGCAGAATGAAGGGAATAACTTGTGCGTAAAGATGCTGCCTTGAGGAGACACCAGCTAGGAGAAACTGAAAGGACCTTAAAAGAATATTATTGGATTGGATTTAGACAAACTGATGCAAAAATTAGTGTTTTTCTTTTAATTTAAGTATGGTTTTAAAATAGTTTTTATTGTATTTTTCCTGTGATAATTAGTTGGTAGATATTTATGAATAAGAAAGATGATTAGAAATAAAATAAGTAACATCTTTCCCCCTGCACACCCTAGTTGTGTGAGTAAATTTGATGCCCATCCATATTCACCTAACACCTAAAATGTATATTTCCCAGGAATATCCCATGCTGTTTTAGATCTACTTTTTTTTTCCTTTGTCGCCACTGAGGCATTAATCTAAAGTGTTAGTATATGTGGGAAAACTAGAGTTCAAAAAGTCTCAACAGCACAATGCCAAAAGTTTATGTTTTGAGATCCAACAGACCTTAATGTGGTTTGGGGCTTTCCGTTTATTACACGTGATGTTGGTTATAGTAACTTACCTCATTGAACTTCCTATCTAAAAGAATTATATGAGAACTTGCTATCTTGAATGGTAATATAGCACTAAATGAAAATAGTTTGAGAAATTAAAATTTCAACAAAATGATTGATATTCAGTATTGTAGTAAGTACATAAACATCATGACCATTTAAAAATGTGTCTTATAAGGATGCTTTTCAATTAACTTTCCTGAAGTAGGCATACCTTTTTCACTCCTACTGCGGTCTTTTCTACCCTATTGAAGTGTTTGGGAGGCCATTCTTCACAAATAAACAGAAGGAAATTCTTGGGATGGATCCTAGGTTATAGTTCTGCATTAAAAAAAGCTCATAATTTTGATGTATCAATAATCAAATAATCAGCATATAACAGTCAGCTAGCTGCTACCTGGAGAATACCTTCCTACAGTAAGTTTTTAAAATTAAAAAAAAAATCTTATTTTAAAAATTTGACTCTGTCATCTTAATTTCCAAAGGAAAGTCAAATTGTGCTTTTAAACATTCTATAGTATATAGTAAATGTTCAATAATTATTGGGTGTTATTGCCACAATTGTCACTATTATTTTTTATCATATTTCCCAGATAATCAGTAAGATTATCTGTAAGATTTCTGTAAGAAATCAGTAAGATTGGAGGTAGGGAGGAAATACAGGTGTTTTATTTACTTTGAAATTAAAATGTATACGTATTAGAGAATGCTCCCAGATCCTCAACTGTCCTATGTCCTTTCACAGAATTTTGGACACACACCCAGGTATCAACACGAGATGTTATTACTTTTTTTTAAATCAACTTCAGTTTTAAGTTGCTCTCCTGCTGCCTTCTGAAACTTAGTTTTGTAAGAACTCTTCAATAGATACTAGTCCAAGGGCGGCGTGAAGCCTCTGGAAGACTTTGCAGAAAATCTTCAACTTCAACTGGCTGAGGGATGGAAGTGATGAATCTGAAACCCAGAGAGTGTGACTTTCATACAGAAATAGGACTCACTTGGCAAGTCACAGTTTCTAGATGCTAACTGGTTCCTTTAATGTACTAGACCAAAATGTGGGGTAGGTATGATAAAACAAAGAACTTACTCTGAGTGGTGTGTTAGTTAGGGTCCAGTCAGAAGAAAGAAACCACAGAATAATTTAACAGAAAAGTTTAATATAAACATTTATTAACAAGAGATTATAGTAACAGGGAATCAACTAAGAGTAAGAAAGAAAGAACCATAGAGGATACTCTAGGGCTGAGGGAGAGTCTCTAAGAAGGAAACAAGATTTCAAGAGAAGAATCTTTCCCAAGGCTGGCATTTGGATGTTGTCCACCAACATGTGAGTGAAGCTCACTGAATGACAAAGTTCACTAAGTTGTTCTGGGCCAAAGCTGATCCACAATTAGGATGAGGCTGATTGGTGGAGAACTACTTGCTGGAAGATTGATGACATTTTCCAAGAATGCCTATGGGGGTTACTGTTGGCTTTCTGGAGAGTCAGCCGGGGTACCAGCTAGAATCACCAGAAAGTTTCTAGAAGCTGCTTAAGGAGGTAATCTGCTACGGATTCCCTGAAAACCAAAAATATCAATAGGCTTCATGCCCCAAAGCTCCCTCTCTTCATCCTAACCTAATCCTATCGAAAACACTTAAGGGATTTTACAATCTCAAGCTTCTTAGCAATGCGGATACGGATTTGCTTGGTCTTCATACTGTAGACAATGGGGTTCATGAGAGGTGGGACCAGCAGATACACGTAAGACATGAGGAGGTGTACAATACGGGGCAGATGTTCACCAAAGCGGTGCACGAGAGACAAGCCAATCATGGGGATGTAGAAGAGTAGCACAGCACAGATATGAGAGACGCAGGTGTTGAGGGCCTGAAGTCGCTCCTGGCGGGAGGCAATGCTTAGCACAGTGCGGAGGATGAGGGCATAGGAGAGGAAGATGAGCAGTGAATCCACACCAACAGTGCAGGCCACAACAAAGAGCCCATATATGTGATTGACAATGATGCTAGAGCAGGCCAACTTCATGATCTCTAGGTGCAGACAATAGGCATGGGCCAGCACATGGGAGCGGCAGTACTGGAAGCGTTTAAGGAGGAATGGCAGGGGCAGGATGAGCAGGGCACTTCTAAGAATTGAGCTCAGCCCCATCTTGATGATACGTGCAGGTGTCAAGACCATGGAGTAACGCAATGGATTGCAAATGGCCACATAGCGGTCAATGGACATGGACAGTAGAACTGAAGACTCTACCAGTGACAAGGTATGGATGAAGAAGAGCTGAGTGAAGCAGGCGGGGATGGTAATCTCTCTGACATCAAACCAGAAGATGCCCAACACAGTGGGCAGTGTAGATAGGCAAAGGCCCAAGTCTGTCAGGGCCAGCATGGCCAAGAAATAGTACATGGGTTCATGGAGGGTGACATCGGTATGGATGATGTGGAGGATGGTAAGGTTTCCTACAATAACTGTCAAGTAGATGGAGCAGAAGGGAATAGAGATCCAGCCATGGAGAGCTTCCAGACCTTGGAAGCCTGTTAGGAAGAAAGTGGCTTTTTGGAGGCTGCCATTATAAGAGATTGTCATGGCTTTACGGTCTTGGATTCACCAACCTGCAATCTAGAACGGGATTCTTGAAGAGTGACAGAACTGAATTCTCACTCACCTGAGCATCCTAGGACCAGTGAGACAGGAAGTTCTGCAGATGAAATGAGAAAGAAAAGAAAGAATTGAGAGATTTGATCTATAAGGCTTTTCTGTAAGGTCTAGGATGGGGACTTTTACAGGGATTTCTATAGTCTATGAATGCTATATGATTCAGCTGTATGGTGGTATATCTGTCAGTGCTGGACTCTCAGTGGGTTAACGAGGTCACTTCAGATGGCACCTTTTCATATGTTACTCCATGAAAAATATCTTTAATTTAATCACTAAAGCGTTCAGAATCTGCATCATATCTATGAGGAATTGGCACTATACACCATTTTGCATAATTGTGTACTAGGATCAAGTGCATATCATATGCCTTCAAATGTATTTTGAATTTGGCTGGGGATTGTGCTTTATTCCACAATGCCTAGCTTGCAAGGGAATGCAGACAAGCACTGACCAAATGCTTGTTGAAATCCTTGAACTTGTAACTTGTGACCAGAGTGATGCCTTTCCTGAATCTACATAAAAGTCTTTGGTGACCAAGGATGCAAATTGTGCTGTGCGAATCTGAAATTTGGAACTGAAAAATGTTTGAGAAGAAGCAGGATCTTCAGAAAGCAAATAATTCTAGAAAAGGGTACATTAGGGCTTAGTTCTGAGAGGATGAAAAGAGATGTAAGTTTCCAACATCAGGGCAGTTAAGCTGGGGCCAGGTGTAGAGATGAGGATGCAGAGGAGGGAGGCATCAGATATGAAACAGAAATGATGAAGAGAAACCTAAAATGGTCAAGAAAAACCTCTAATCTTTAGCTTACAATGAGGAAACTAAATCTTCAGGCTTTCCGAGTAAGCTATGCCTTTGGGGTTTGGATCAATATGCCACACAGGTATAGATCTGTCTCTATAATACCTGAACTGGGCTCTATTTAACATCTTTCTTCAGAACTTTTATTCAGTTACATTTATTTCAAGCCGCACAATAATGGATTCTATGTATATAAAAACTTAAAACAGCTAAAAGAGACAGAGAATGGAGACTCAGGGAAACAGGAAGAAAATAGTAGTGTATTATAATACTAAAGTCATCTCACCACTGTGGCTACAAAAAACAGATAAAGTAGAATGAGGGTTTCTATAAAGGCATTGCACTTGTGATAGCGAGGTCATCTTCAGTTGTCTTTTGTTTTTTTTCTTTCTTTTTTTTTTTTAGAAAATATTTCAATAGATTGGAGAAAAATTATAAGGGCTTAAATTATCAGTAGGTGGGAAGGAATAAGTAAAAAGTGTATATAATTTGTAGTTTTCCTCTAAGACAAAATCTACAGAATGAGTGAAGATGTCAGGATATTTTGAGGAGGGGAGATGGGGAGTTCAGGGTCCTCTTTCAAAAGGCTTTTATTATTTTTTTTCTCAGTAAGATGGAGGGATATTGGAGGGGCGAAAATAAAGAAAGAAGAAAAGTTCTTACCCAGCTTTCACTATTCATGCTTCAAATCAAAGCAGTAATGGTAAGATCATGATGCAATAATTAATGTGATAATAAAACCCCTCTTATTTTTTGATTCTGAAGGAAAAGTGGGGAAGTAATGTGAATGGAGGAAAGAAGTGGAGATGGAAAGTAACGAGCTGTGAAGGAAAAGGGAATATCACAGCATTTGCAGAGCATGCTGTGGGTGACACATGAGGACAAGGCACTCTCACTCTGATATCAAGGCAGAAAATGGCAGGGTGCCTGGGTGGCTCAGTTGGTTAAGTGCCAGACTTTGGCTCAGGTCATGATTTCACGGTTCGTGGGTTCGAGCCCTGTGTCAGGCTCTGTGCTGACAGCTCAGAGCCTGGAGCCTGCTTCGGTTTCTATGTCTCCCTCTTTTTCTGCCTCTCCCCTGCTCACGCTCTGTCTCTCTCTCAAAAATAAATAAACATTTTTCAAAAATTTAAAAAGACAGAAAATGGCAATATAGTTTTTAAAAAGGAATGACAAAAAAGGGAAAATTTTCCATCATTTAAGGGGAGACTCAAGAGTTTAAATATATGTGCAGCTTTTTAGCCAGCAGACTCACAGTGAAGCTGGTTTCCATCCGTTTTCGTCCAGCCATTTCAGAGTTTGTGACAGAGAAGAAACGTTTAGAGGTGATTTATTTCACTCCCGTATCTCCAGGCAGGGAAGGATCATTCTGCTGCTTAGTGAGAAGTTGCATCTGTCATAAACCACGCTGCTATTATCTTGCCTTCCAGATATATTACTTGCATATTATATTTTGGGTACAGTTAAAAGGCAAGTGTGCCAGGTATGGGAGGGAAAAAATTATGAAAGCCCTAACTAGCACTAGAGAACTGGAATTGCTGTAAGACTGACTACAGACTTCGAATCCTGGTACAGATCTGGAACTTAATAAAGTTTGCTGAATGAATGCCTAAGTGAACGGTTGGAAAAAACAGATGAGATGGGATTAAACAGAATTTTTAGTGCAGTGACTACATTTTCTTCTCCAAGTCACTCACCTCCAGATTAATGGATGGAAGAACTGTCAGCTGGTTCCTCCACTAGACTATGCATACATCCTTGACCCTCCCTTCAACTCTAATTTATTAGCATTACAGAGATGTCATCCTAGGGTCTATGGCAGAGAACAGCAGAGATGGGCTGAACAGCAATTTCAATGACATTCTCACTCCCTCTAATTCCTCATATAATTGTACACAAGCTGTTCAGGATGTTTAGCATTTGTGTTGGTGACCATCTGCAGATCTTCTGGCAATATACACTGGAGTGTACCAACAGCTGGAGACACCAGGCAGAACTCAGGGTGAGTGCTAACAGCTACGAGAATACTCTCTGCTTAAAACACAGGGGCTTTTTTGAAGAGTCCAGAAGCTTTTCCCTAGGGGAGAAGCTCAGGGACTTCTGCTGAGACTGAGAATTCCCCAAAGAGTTCTCAAGATGTTTAGCTGAGAACGGAAGCCATGAGAGGCTGAGAAATCCCAGTCCTTTATGTAGGCAAGGGATAGCTTCAAGATGTTAGGGTGCTTCTAGTTCTAGATTTCATTTTCTGAAATGAGATAGGCAAGATATAGCTAGGCTTGGAGTACAGTATTACAAAAAAGAGTGTTTTGATTCGGATAAAAAGATAAAACGGATTCCAATCTCTGATAATTTCTGACCATGTGACCATGTAACCTAGGAAAAATTAATGTCCCAGAAAAATCATTTCCTTATGTTCTAAAACTGGAAAATTTCCCTCTTTTTTTTTTTTTTTTTTTTTTACTCAGACTCTAGTACTATCAGGCATGTTTCAGAATCATCTGCCAGTGTAATTTGGTTTGAGTTTAGGGAGAAGAAAAGGTCCACCTTGGCCTTTAGTCATAAACTATGTGTTTCTTAATTACTACTGGCCATTTCTTGTGTATTCTCCACTGTACACGTGTGGTTTGGGTCATAATTCAGAAACTTGTACTCCAAATACCAGCTTAATACCTTAAAATAGTTCATTAGCCCATTTTATTTTATTTTGTTTTATTTATTTTTTCAATATATGAAATTTATTGTCAAATTGGTTTCCATACAACACTCAGTGCTCATCCCAAAAGGTGCCCTCCTCAATACCCATCACCCACCCTCCCCTCCCTCCCACCCCCCATCAACCCTCAGTTTGTTCTCAGTATTTTTTTTAATTTTTTTTTCAATGTTTTTTATTTAGTTTTGGGACAGAGAGAGACAGAGCATGAACGGGGGAGGGGCAGAGAGAGAGGGAGACACAGAATCGGAAACAGACTCCAGGCTCTGAGCCATCAGCCCAGAGCCTGACTCGGGGCTCGAACTCACGGACCGCGAGATCGTGACCTGGCTGAAGTCGGACGCTTAACCCACTGCACAACCCAGGCGCCCCTGTTCTCAGTTTTTAACAGTCTCCTATGCTTTGGCTCTCTCCCACTCTAAGCTCTTTTTTTTTTTTTTCCCTTCCCCTCCCCCATGGGTTTCTGTTAAGTTTCTCAGGATCCACATAAGAGTGAAACCATATGGTATCTGTCTTTCTCTGTATGGCTTATTTCACTTAGCATCACACTCTCCAGTTCCATCCACGTTGCTACAAAAGGCCATATTTCATTCTTTCTTATTGCCACGTAGTATTCCATTGTGTATATAAACTACAATTTCTTTATCCATTCATCAGTTGATGGACATTTAGGCTCTTTCCATAATTTGGCTATTGTTGAGAGTGATGCTATAAACATTGGGGTACACGTGCCCCTATGCATCAGTACTCCTGTATCCCTTGGGTAAATTCCTAACAGTGCTATTGCTGGGTCATAGGGTGGGTCTATTTTTAATTTTCTGAGGAACCTCCACACTGCTTTCCAGAGCGGCTGCACCAATTTGCATTCCCACCAACAGTGCAAGAGGATTCCTGATTCTCCACATCCTCTCCAGCATCTCTAGTCTCCTGATTTGTTCATTTTGGCCACTCTGACTGGCGTGAGGGGATATCTGAGTGTGGTTTTGATTTATATTTCCCTGATAAGGAGCGACGTTGAGCATCTTTTCATGTGCCTGTTGGCCATCCGGATGTCTTCTTTAGAGAAGTGTCTATTCATGTTTTCTGCCCATTTCTTCACTGGGTTATTTGTTTTTTGGATGTGGAGTTTGGTGAGCTCTTTATAGATTTTGGATACTAGCCCTGTGTCTGATATGTCATTTGCAAATATCTTTTCCCATTCGGTTGGTTGCCTTTTAGTTTTGTTGGTTGTTTCCTTTGCTGTGCAGAAGCTTTTTATCTTCATAAGGTCCCAGTCATTCATTTTTGCTTTTAATTCCCTTGCCTTTGGGGATGTGTTGAGTAAGAGATTGCTGCGGCTGAGGTCAGAGAGGTCTTTTCCTGCTTTCTCCTCTAGGGTTTTGATGGTTTCCTGTCTCACATTCAGGTCCTTTCTCCATTTTGAGTTTATTTTTGTGAATGGTATGAGAATGTGGTCTAGTTTCAACCTTCTGCATGTTGCTGTCCAGTTCTCCCAGCACCATTTGTTAAAGAGACTGTCTTTTTTCCATTGGATGTTCTTTCCTGCTTTGTCAAAGATGAGCTGGCCATACGTTTGTGGGTCTAGTTCTGGGGTTTCTATTCTATTCCATTGGTCTATGTGTCTGTTTTTGTGCCAATACCATGCTGTCTTGATGATTACAGCTTTGTAGTAGAGGCTAAAGTCTGGAATTGTGATGCCTCCTGCTTTGGTCTTCTTCTTGAGAATTCCTTTGGCTATTCAGGGCCTTTTGTGGTTCCATATGAATTTTAGGATGGCTTGTTCTAGTTTTGAGAAGAATGCTGGTGCGATTTTGATTGGGATTGCATTGAATGTGTAGGTAGCTTTGGGTAGTATTGACATTTTGACAATATTTATTCTTCCAATCCATGAGCAGGGAATGTCTTTCCATTTCTTTATATCTTCTTCAATTACCTTCATAAGCTTTCTATAGTTTTCAGCATACAGATCTTTTACATCTTTGGTTAGATTTATTCCTAGGTATTTTATGCTTCTTGGTGCAATTGTGAATGGGATCAGTTTCTTTATTTGTCTTTCTGTTGCTTCATTATTAGTGTATACGAATGCAACTGATTTCTGTACATTGATTTTGTATCCTGCAACTTTGCTGAATTCATGTATCAGTTCTAGCAGACTTTTGGTGGAATCTGTCGGATTTTCTATGGATAATATCATGTCATCTGCAAAAAGCGAAAGCTTGACTTCATCTTTGCCAATTTGGATGCCTTTGATTTCCTTTTGTTGTCGGATTGCTGATGCTAGCACTTCCAACACTATATTAAACAACAGCGGTGAGAGTGGACATCCCTGTCGTGTTCCTGATCTCAGGGAAAAAGCTCTCAGTTTTTCCCCATGAGGATGATGTTAGCTGTGGGCTTTTCATAAATGGCTTTTATGATGTTTAAGTATGTTCCTTCTATCCCGACTTTCTCAAGGGTTTTTATTAAGAAAGGGTGCTGGATTTTGTCAAAGGCCTTTTCTGCATCGATTGACAAGATCATATGGTTCTTCTCTTTTCTTTTATTAATGTGATGTATCACTTTGATTGACTTGCAAATGTTGAACCAGCCCTGCATCCCAGGAATGAATCCCACTTGATCATGGTGAATAATTCTTTTTATATGCTGTTGAATTCAATTTGCTAATATCTTATTGAGAATTTTTGCATCCATATTCATCAGGGATATTGGCCTGTAGTTCTCTTTTTTTACTGGGTCTCTGTCTGGTTTAGGAATCAAAGTAATACTGGCTTCATAGAACGAGTCTGGAAGTTTTCCTTCCCTTTCTATTTCTTGGAATAGCTTGAGAAGGATAGGTATTATCTCTGCTTTAAACGTCTGGTAGAACTCCCCTGGGAAGCCATCTGGTCCTGGACTCTTATGTGTTGGGAGATTTTGATAACCAATTCAATTTCTTCGCTGGTTATGGGTCTGTTCAAGCTTTCTATTTCCTCCTGATTGAGTTTTGGAAGAGTGTGGGTGTTTAGGAATTTGTCCATTTCTTCCAGGTTGTCCAGTTTGTTGGCATATGATTTTTCATAGTATTCCCTGATAATTGTTTGCATCTCTGAGCGATTGGTTGTAATAATCCCATTTTCATTCATGATTTTATCTATTTCGGTCATCTCCCTTTTCTTTTTGAGAAGCCTGGCTACAGGTTTGTCAATTTTGTTTATTTTTTCAAAAAACCAACTCTTGGTTTCGTTGATCTGCTCTACAGTTTTTTTAGATTCTATATTGTTTATTTCTGCTCTGATCTTTATTATTTCTCTTCTTTTGCTGGGTTTAGGGTGTCTTTGCTGTTCTGCTTCTATTTCCTTTAGGTGTGCTGTTAGATTTGTATTTGGGATTTTTCTTGTTTCTTGAGATAGGCCTGGATTGAAATGTATTTTCCTCTCAGAACTGCCTTAGCTGGGTCCCAAAGCGTTTGGATTGTTGTATTTTCATTTTTGTTTGTTTCCATATATTTTTTAATTTCTTCTCTAATTGCCTGGTTGACCCACTCATTCGTTAGTAGTGTGTTCTTTAACCTCCATGCTTTTGGAGGTTTTCCAGACTTTTTCCTGTGGTTGATTTCAAGCTTCATAGCATTGTGGTCTGAAAGTATGCATGGTATAATTTCAATTCTTGTGAACTTATGAAGGGCTGTTTTGTGACCCAGTATATGATCTATGTTGGAGAATGTTCCATGTGCACTCGAGAAGAAAGTATACTCTGTTGCTTTGGGATGCAGAGTTCTAAATAGATCTGTCAAGTCCATCTGATCCAATGTATCATTCAGGGCCCTTGTTTCTTTATTGACCGTGTGTCTAGACGATCTATCCATTTCTGTAAGTGGAGTGTTAAAGTCCCCTGCAATTACCACATTCTTCTCAATAAGGTTGCTTATGTTTATGAGTAATTGTTTTATATATTTGGGGGCTCCAGTATTCGGCGCATAGACATTTATAATTGTTAGCTCTCCCTGATGGATAGACCCTGTAGTTATTATATAATGCCCTTCTTCATCTCTTGTTACAGCCTTTCATTTAAAGTCTAGTTTGTCTGATATAAGTATGGCTACTTCAGCTTTCTTTGGACTTCCAGTAGCATGATAGATAGTTCTCCATCCCCTCACTTTCAATCTGAAGGTGTCCTCAGGTCTAAAATGTGTCTCCTGTAGATAACAAATAGATGGTTCTTGTTTTTTTTATCCATTATGATACCCTATGTCTTTTGGTTGGAGCATTTAGTCCATTTACATTCAGTGTTATTATAGAAAGATATGGGTTTAGAGTCATTGTGCTATCTGTAGGTTTCATGCTTGTAGTGATGTCTCTGGTACTTTGTGGTCCTTGCTACATTTCATTCACAGAATTGCCCTTAGGATCTCTTTTAGGGCTGGTTTAGTGGTGATGAATTCCTTCAGTTTTTGTTTGGGAACACCTTTATCTCTCCTTCTGTTCTAAATGACAGACTTGCTGGATAAAGGATTCTCGGCTGCATATTTTTCTGTTTAGCACACTGAAGATATCGTGCCAATTCTTTCTGGCCTGCCAAGTTTCAAAAGAGAGATCAGTCAGGAGTCTTATAGGTCTCCCTTTATATGTGAGGGAACGTTTATCCCTTGCTGCTTTCAGAATTTTCTCTTTATCCTTGTATTTTGTCAGTTTCACTATGATATGTCGTGCAGAAGATCAATTCAAGTCACGTCTGAAGGGAGTTCTCTGTGCCTCTTGGATTTCAATGCCTTTTTCCTTCCCCAGTTCAGGGAAGTTCTCAGCTATTATTTCTTCAAGTACCCCTTCAGCACCTTTCCCTCTCTCTTCCTCCTCTGGGATACCAATTATGCGTATATTATTTCTTTTTAAAGTATCACTTAGTTCTCTAATTTTCCCCTCATACTCCTGGATTTTTTTATCTCTATTTCTCTCAGCTTCCTCTTTTTCCATAACTTTATCTTCTAGTTCACCTATTCTCTCCTCTGCCTCTTCAATCTGAGCCGTTGTGGTTTCCGTTTTGTTTTGCATTTCGTTTAAAGCGTTTTTCAGCTCCTAGTGACTGTTCCTTAGTCCCTTGATCTCTGTAGCAAGAGATTCTCTGCTGTCCTCTATACTGTTTTCAAGCCCAGCGATTAATTTTATGACTATTATTCTAAATTCACTTTCTGTTATATTATTTAAATCCTTTTTGATCAGTTCATTAGCTGTTGTTATTTCCTGGAGATTCTTCTGAGGGGAATTCTTCCGTTTGGTCATTTTGGATAGTCCCTGGAGTGGTGAGGACCTGCAGGGCACTTCCCCTGTGCTGTGTATAACTGGAGTTGGTGGGCGGGGCCGCAGTCAGACCTGATGTCTGCCCCCAGCCCACTACTGGGGCCACAGTCAGACTGGTGTGTGCCTTCTCTTCCCCTCTCCTAGGGGCGGGATTCACTGTGGGGTGGCATGGCCCGTCTGGGCTACTTGCAACTGCCAGGCTTGTGGTGCTGGGGATCTGGCATATTAGCTGTGGTGGATCGGCAAGGTACACGGGGGCAGGAGGGGCAGGCTTAGCTCGTTTCTCCTTAGGTGATCCACTTCAGGAGGGGCCCTGTGGCAGCGGGAGGGAGTCAGATCCGCTGCTGGAGGTTTGGCTGCACAGAAGCAGAGTTGGGTGTTTGGGCTGAGTGAGCAAGTTCCCTGGCAGGAACTGGTTCCCTTTGGGATTTTGGCTAGGGGATGGGCAGGGGAGATGGCGCTGGCAAGTGCCTTTGTTCCCAGCCAAGCTGAGCTCTGTTGTCCGGGATCTCAGCAACTCTCCCTCCCTTTGTCCTCCAGCCTTCCTGCTTTCTGAGCAGAGCTGTTAACTTATGACTTCCCAGACGCTAAGTCATGTTGCTGTCGGAACACACTCCGTCAGGCCCCTCCGCTTTTGCCAGCCAGACTCGGGGGCTCTGCTTGGCCAGCAGGCTGCCCCTCCGCCCCGGCTCCCTCCCGCCAGTCCGTGGAGCGAGCACCGCCTCGCTGCCCTTCCTACCCTCTTCAGTGGGCCTCTTGTCTGCACTTGGCTCCGGAGACTCCATTCTGCTAATCCTCTGGCAGTTTTCTGGGTTAGTTAGGCAGGTGCAGGTGGAATCTAAGTGATCAGCAGGACACGTGGTGAGCCCAACGTCCTCCTACGCTGCCATCTTCAGGGAATCGCCCATTTTAACTACAAATATGTATATCAGGAGATTTTCCAGCATAGATTTAAACAATTAGAGGGAACAAATACCTGAACAGAACAGCTGATACTTAATGGATACTCAGTAAACACAATTATTAAAATAATTAGTAGGGTAACTGTGATTCTAGTTTGCCAAGAATGGGCCTAGTTTACACTTATTGATTTGGTTTCCCAACCAGTTTGGGAAAACAAGCTGGGATGGGTTGGTAGACCTCCACTTCATACTCCAAGTTTCTGCTGCACATTCATATAATAGCCTGTGCAATACATGGGCAGTGACCACAGTGATACTACTTTAACTAATTTCTAAATCTGAAAGATGACCCATCTCTCTTTTCTTGACCATTCCCAAAGTAATGTTAGTAAAGCTGCAAAGACAGTAGGCAGGGTCGTTACTGGCAAGCAAGCACATAGACACAGTTGGCTCCTTGCAGGTTTAGACAATGGTACTTGACAATGATCCCCCTAACAGAGGCTTTTTTTTTAATTAATTTTTTATTTAAAAAATATTTAATGTTTATTTATTTTTGAGAGAAAGAGAGACATAGAGTGTGAACAGTGGAGGGGCAGAGAGAGAGGGAGACACAGAATCCAAAGCAGGCTCCAGGTTCTGAGCTGTCAACACAGAGCACAATGCAGGGCTTGAACTCATAAAGAACGAGATCATGACTTGCACCAAAGTCAAATGTTCAACCAATTGAGCCACCTAGGTGCCTAACCACTTCCAGATGCTTTTTATTGGAGCCAACCACTTGTGTCACTTCTTGTGTGAAAGCCTGTGGAATAAATGAAGTCATGAGGCTGCCAGCAGCCTGGGATCAATAGGAAATACTTTTGTTAAGTGATCCAGAAAAGAAAATGTTCAAGGAATAAAGACTGATGAATATTTACTGTTTATCACTTCTTGTAATCGTATAACTTATTTCATTGTTTGATAAACTAATTTTTAATAAGCCCACTGGCAGCAAAGATCCTACAAAAATTAAAGTTCATACTTTTTAAGTTCTCTGTTAGTGCTTCTTAGGAAATTTGATAATGAATTCATAACTTGAGCAAAATCTTTGCAAATGTGTGACATCACTATAGTGGCTAACTTGATAGAATTGATCCCATAACAACCAGAAGAAAAAAAATTAATATCTACTTCTAAAGTAGGTGAATTCTCTTAAGAACATTGTATGTGATGGTGATAATTTACCATACATAGATACTGAAGGCAGATTTCATGCTACATTCTCATGATTTTTCAAAAAGATTAAATAATTGTCTATTCAAAATAAGTGTATTCTCTTTTTATTACACATTTTTCAGTCATTGTGAAAAGGGACAGGATAGCTGTTACAGTGTTGATTTCATTAGCATAAACTAAATTATGTTCATTTTACATCACTATTCGGATGCTTTAAACAGAAAATAATTTTTTTTCAACTTTGTGTTTTGTATTTATATTCTTAAGCTTTACAGAGATATAATTGACATACAACATTGGGTAAGTTTAAGGTATATGATACACTGATTTGATACACTTACATGTTGCAAAAGGGTCACTACTGAGGCATTAGCTAATACTTTTATCATGTCATACAATTACTGTTGCTGTTTTGTGGTGAGAACATTTAGGATCTAGTGTCTTAAGAACAGTCAGGTTATAATACATTCTTGTCAACTATCATCACAATACTGTGTGTATTAGATCCTAGAAATTATTCCTTTTCAAACTGTAAGTTTGTACCCTTTAACCAACATCTCCCCATTTCCCTGACTCCTTATTTCCTGGTAACCAACATTCTACTCTGTTTCTACAAGTTCAGTTTGGATTCTATATATAAGTTATATCACACAGTATTTGTCTTTTTCCCTCTGACTTATTTCACTTGGCATAATGTCCCCCAAAACCATTCATGTTGTTACAAGTCACACACTGTCCTTATTTCCCCTAGCTGAATAAATAATTCATGTATGTGTATGTAGCACATCTGTATCCATTCATCCATTGATGGATGCTTAGGCTTTTTCTATATCTTGGCTATTGTGCATAATGCAACAAACAGAAGAATAGATGTCTCTTTTATATCTTGCTTTTATTTCCTTTGGCTATGTACCCGGAAGTAGGATGTTAGTTATATTTTTAATATTTTGAGGGACCTCTATACTATTATTCATAGTGGTTGCACCAATTTACAAAGTCACCAATAGTGCACAGGTGATCCCTTTTCTCTGTATCCTCACCAGCACTTGTTATCTCTTGGCTTTTTGATGACCGTCATTCTAACAAGTATGACTTGCAATTTTGACTTGCAGTTTTGACTTGCAATCCCCTGATGATTAATGATATTGAACATCTTTTCATGTACTAGTTGGCTATTTGTATGTCTTCTTGGAAAAATGTTTATTCAGTTCCTTTGCCCATTTTTTGAATCAGGTTTTTTTTTTTGTTATTGAATTGTATGAGTTCTTTACATATTTTGGATATTAATCACTTATCAGATATTTGTATAAGGGCAGAAACAAAATGGACAAAAGATTGAACAGATGCTTCAAAATGAGAAAATAGAAATGCCCAATAAACATATATGAATACAGGAGTATGATTTTAAGTTAGCAGAAAATTAACATATGATATTGATGGCCGATCTTTTTCAAGATTTGGGATTCTAGAACACCTAGCTGACTTGTTCCAGGATATGCTAGCAACTGAACCAAGAACAAGAGTTGATGTGTATGTATAGCTGTTAAATTTGAATATGGCCTCCAAGGTCTTCTACTCTGTTTGTCCATTTTCTATTGGATTATTTGTCTTTTCCTAATGATTTGTAAATTTTTTCTTTTCTCTCTTTCTTTTTTATTTTTAATAAATGTAGGCTAAGCCATTTGTTGGTAATCTGTAATACATATTTTCTAAATCCTGTTTAAACTATTGTGATCAGATTTATATGCATTCCATATGTCTTTGCTGTTTTTCACTTGTGATTAAGTATTGTTAATACCTTATTAGTGAATTCTTTTACTTTCCCAGAAGGTTTCTATCAGTCTTCCACTGAATGCTTTTCTGAGGGACTTCCCCAACATCAGATTATCCCCAGCTATAGCCTAACTCAAGGCAATCTGGATAACCATGGGATTACTATTTAGTTTGACAATTACATTTAGACTAGAGGTTCTAATTATGATATTTGGGCTGTATGGTTATTTTTTGTAGAGTGTACTGTGCATGCAGGGTGTGTCATGTAAGATGCTCTGGCAGCATCCCTAGCCTTTTCCCAGTTGATGCTGATAACATACCTCCCTCCCAGGTTACAAAAACCAAAATTGTTTCCAGATATTGCCAAATGTCTCCTGGTAGCTAAATTGTTCCCAGTTGGGTACCATTGTTTCAGGAGGCCCGGAGTTTGGCTTTCATTCCTCCAGGAACATGTGGAAATGATCATGGTGACTGTAAAGTCCCCCATCCCTACTGGCATTTTGTAGCTTCATCTTCCTTTTGTTTTAGTTTATTGAGGAGGACAGAAACAACCTGAGATTGTTTCGAGAGTGCAGAGTGTGACATCGCTGTACAGTAACCCATGAGAATTTAATACCTCTCAAATCCATGTTATTATCCCTCCTCTTATTAATAAACACTGTTGAAGCCTTCACTTTGTGATGCCTATCTTCACACTGGAAAAATATGAGCTTCCATTTCTTATCATTACTAAAGTATGTCTAACTTGTGCTTTGTTGTGCTACAGCCCTCAGTACCCATGGCTACATCTGTAAGGTTATGGGAAAATTATGCAAAGCACAAAAGCACGTAGCACCCTGATCTGATGATAGAATTATGGAGACAGATGCAATGCTGAATGTGAAGGCTAAAATGTAGCCCAATGGTACTATCCTGGGGTATAAAAGATGAAGTGTCACTCCCAACTTTTGACTTTCTGTCTTTGCGAATTCGGTAAGACAATTTCTCAGAGCTTCAATCTCTTCAACAACCGAAAAAATAGGAAGAATGATAAGTAAAATTGGATATGTGAGAATCAAAGTAGAAAGTGTGCCTAGAGGTAAATTTTACATATATTAGCATTTCAAATGCAATGCATGTATCTGTGAAAGCTTTTCATTAGTTGCTAGATACTATCTCCTTACAGGCTGAGTATTATTCTTAAGCATATGACACTGCTGGAAATGGTCTCTTGATTTACCTGAGGATAAATTTGCAAGAGATTGTAACTGGTTTGTGGTGAAGACTTGGGTCAATGAGTGGGCATAAGAAAATGTAAGAAACTTTTCTATAATCCACAAGGTTTTTAGGTTATATTAGGAAGAGAATTTGAACCATTCATCACCCACCAAACCTAAGGCAAAAATTCCTCCCTAATCCCATATAATTTTTTCCTACTTTCAAAATCTGTGAGTATCTGTAACATGCGTACTTTTGCAATAAACAACTTAAGAAAGTTTTGTCCAATCTTGGAGTACTTTTGAACTCTTTAACAAACAATTTCCCATGGCCTCATTTCCACATTCATTTGTTAATAGTTATTTATCAGAGATCTATTCTGTGCCAGAAATATCCTACATATTAGACACAAAGACATAAAGAAAATAGATGTGGTTCTTCCTTCACTGATAACAGACTCTTTTTTTGGAAGAAGAAAAAAAAACTCATTGCAAATCATATAATGAGTATAATGTATAAAGAATAAAAAAACAATTTCATAAAGAGAGGGTCATACTTTGAATTGAGGGTATAGATAATCTATGAGGAAATTATAAAAAAAGGTGCATAGAAATGAGTTATATGAAATTTAAGTCAAGAGCAGTCTAAGAAAAGGGGACAGATAATGAAAACTTACAAGAAATAGAAAAATTTGTAAATACAACAAATTTTCAGAAGGCCAATTTGGTTGTAGTTTGATTATCCGACAATGTTGGAGAGACAGAGACGGTCTAGAGCATGTATTGTTTTATATTATGTACTTTATTGATTTAATTATTTAAAATATTAATTATAGTCCCAAAGAAATTCAAGTTCATATTTAAAAGACACATTACTTCATTCTATTCTTCTTTTTAAAAAAATAACTCGCACAGATGATCAGTTAGAAAGCAGCAAAAGTAAACATTTAGAAACTAAATAGTTTCTTGCAGTATTTTACTAAAGAGATGCTAGTGAGGTGCTAGGATGAGTAAAACAATGAGGTGAGAAAATTAAGACATAATTTGAGGCTAGAATCGAAAGAACTAAGAACTTAGTATAAATAGATTGAACGCAGGGACGAGGAGTACACTCCTGGTAGACAGACACTACCATTTCACTATATTGATTGAAATTTGTTGTTTTTATCAGAGGTGACATCATAAGGTATCTATTATTATTGTGTTAACTGGGATAGAGTCCCAGGATATACTTCTTGTTTCCTGTTTTATGTTCGTGTTCAGTATCCAGTTTGAATAAAATAAATCTGCTGATAAAACAAGAAAAGTGTATTGATAATTATTTGTGGCAAATATTAGCTTTTTCACAAACTGACCTTGATCTCTTATATAAGAAATTTCCCCAGTATGCATCCTACATTGTCTGATTGTTACATCTGCTTCTGACATAATTTTGCTACAACTCTTACTCTAATCTGTCTCGTTTTCACACAGTACACAATGGGATTCATCATTGGAGGCACAAGTAAAAGAACATTTGCCATGAGAACATTGAAGAGAGGGGAGACATGTCGGACAAACCAATGGACAATGGAAAGGTTAATGATGGGCAGATAGAAGATGATCACTGCACAGATGTGTGAAACACAAGTATTGAGGGCCTTGAGCTGCTCCTTTCGGGATGCAATTACCAGCACAGTCTTGAGGATCAGGAAGTAAGACACAGCAATAAGCATAAAGTCTACCATAACCCACAGTACTCCAAAAAAGCCATATATGCCATCAATTTGGTTGTCAGAGCAGGCCAACTTCATGACATCCTGGTGGAGACAGTAGGCATGGGATAATTGGCTTTTAATACAATATTTCAAACTTCTCAAAGTGAAGGGGAAGGGTAGCACTAGGAGGACACTCTTAAGGGATATCACTATTCCTATTTTGACAACTCTGATAGGAGTAAGAATGGATCTGTATCTCAGAGGGCTGTGGATGGCTAGGAAGCGGTCAAACGACATGATCAAGAGCACTGAAGATTCCACTGCTGCAAATCCATGGATGAAGAATTCTTGGGCAAAGCAGGCATTGGCAGAAATTTCAGGGGCATTGAATAAGAAGATCCTCCACATGGTGGGTAGAGAAGAGAAGGACAGGCCCATGTCAGACATGGCTAACATGGAAAGGAAGTAGTACATGGGCTCATGCAAAGAGGGCTCTGTCTTGATGACCAAAAGGATGGTGCAGTTTCCCAGAATAGCAAAAATATACATGCTACATATGGGGATAGAGATCCAGATGTGTGCATATTCCAGCCCTGGCATCCCAACCAAGAAGAAGGTGGTGATTTCAACATCCGATGTATTAATAATGGACATCATACATTTAAAGGACTCTGCAATGAAACAGAGATTCTTGAGTTGGTAAAATATGAATATCTGGAAATTTGCTAGAAAAAAATGCAGTTGTTGAAATTTCTGGCTCTTTTTAAGCTCTCTTTTGGAAGAATACAGTATTTATGTGACTATCATATAGTGAGAAGTGGATGCCAATTTAGACTAAAATCTGCCTGTAGAATACATGAAGAAAATTTCTTTTGGCCATATTTTTCCTATAGAAAAACTAGAAATTCATTTTGTATTCAGATATTAATTTAATTTCATTTTCCCTTTAAAATATTAGTAAACTCTAGTCAAGTAATGTGGAAATACTAATATTTCCCTTTAAAATATTAGTAAACTCTAGTCAAGTAATGTGTAATTCCCTATTTCTTGCTTTCACATTACAGGTAAGAAGTTGGGTAAAATATATGATTTCTAAAATGACACTATGAAGGCAAAAGAATCTCACAACCCAGTATCTTCCTACCTATTCCACAAAAATATTCTTTCACAAACTACCCTTAGTTCTATTCCCTGCCATCTGAAAATTGTTGGTTATTTAAAAATGCTTTTAAAAATTCCCACTGTTTCCAAATCCTGTATATATTTGTAAGGGCAGTTACTGCAGAGATTATTGACGTATTATGTCTCATGTTTTCCTGACCTGGAATTTGTGATCACTTGTGTAGTGTTGACAGAAGAATGATAATAATGATATAGTATCACAATTTAAGAGAATCTGAATTCTGTTGAAGAATGATTTCCTATTTACATAGTCTCCAAAGGACAATTTTCCCAGAGATATGGCCTTTGGAGTCTTCTTCCTTTTGTATATGAAGTTGTATGTGGTTGATTGCCAAAAAAAAAAAAAAAAAAAAAAAAGAGTGAAAACAAAATAGATGAGGATATCTGAGTACTTACCAAAAAGCAGACATTTTGGAGAACACTTCTGAGAGTAGCTGAAGGATTTCAACAAAGTCCCAGAAGTTACCCAAGGCACTTCCTTATATATAAAGGCTTACCTCTTTTTCTCTTTCTCAGTATTGTACCTGCCCAAGGGGCACTGAACCCTTGGGGAATTCCAACCAGGACAAGTCTTTTCTGAGAATAAGAATAAACTTGTGCAGATGCAATAAATACACAGAGATGGTTAATACCAAAGAAGTGAAATAAGTATCTAGACTTTGAATTAGGGGCCATTTTGTTTGGAGAGAGGCCTTTAATAACCAGGAGTGGTAAAGGCCTGGTAAATCCTGTGAAAAGTCTCTGACACTTCCGTTGGGTTTTTGGCTCAGATATTACTCCTCTGTTCTGAAAAGTGTCAAAGCAGAAATGCTGTGAGTTAAATCAGTGCGTTCAAGGAAGTGATGTAGGACAAACACCTTATGATATACATTTTTAGCCTTCTGGTTAACTCCAGGGCCTGTATCCATCCTTCTAGATCCTTACTCCTAGACATCACTAACTAAATATCCCTTAAAATCAACTTATCCAATAGACTTCATTGTCTCCTTTTCCAATTCTGATCTCTTCTTAGGGAGCTATCTCTATAAGAAGCCTTTATGCTTAATATTTAACAAGCCCCAAATCTGAGCCCTTTAACCTCTTCTCACTCACATTTTGTTCATAGCAATAGCCAACATTTGTTGAGAATTTAAACTGTTCCACTTATTTTTATACATTATTGATGATGATTTTGAGTCCTTGGATCTTTTAAATATGACAAGTACACTTATTATCTTCATTTTACTGATGAAGAAAATGTTCTCAAGGAGGTCAAGTAGTCTCTCCAAGATCATTGTACAGTAGAGGTAAGGTAGGAACTCAGGTCTTCTGGATTCCAGATAACTAAGCATATTTCATGCAATGGGGATGGCCAATCAATATTTATGGAGTTATGGATCAAATGGATGGTAGAATTTTATAGTATTTTCTTCACTCTAAACTGCCTATTTGTTAATTCTAGGGATTATATGGAACATGTAACCTCACATTTGTTGACCTTTCAACAAAGAAAATACTAAAGGATTCCAGAGAAAATTCTCTTGAAGCAAAAAATGTATTTATATATACACTCACCTTTATTAATACAGAGTCTTGGATGAGAACTAATATTGAGTAGATCAAAGAGAGGAAGTATAACAAAGTATTACCATAACCCTCTACAATAACCTCTCTTTAACTTTTTGAAAGTCACTTTATTTTACACAGGTCCTATTGTTTTCATCCTCCTCAGAGGATGAAAGTTCCTTTGGCTATATTGTCAGGAATTCTCCATCTTCAACTCTTGCTTAGTATCTCAACTTTCCAGTTCCTTCTCATAAAGGAGATGGCAGAGTGCATCTGGGTTTTTATTATTATTGTGTGTGTCACAATTGCAATAATGGTGTTATATGTTTATTGGCTTATTGCCCAACTTTGGAGACTGATTCCATTTGTTCTATGATAATATTAATAAGCTACAACAGGGAAGTTATCACATCTGTTATTGTTATTTTGATATGTCCAGTCCCTAGCATGTTGAAAGGCATGTGGTAGCTTAGTAGATGTTTGTTGAATCAATTAATGAATGAATTGCATTGTAAAACATGGCATCTTAAATCATATACTGTTTTTAACTTCGTTGTCTTTAGTATCTTTCCCATTTGGCTATGTTTGCTATGAAGTAAAAGGATAGATTGTGGTAAATCTAACATCTGTTCATATGGACTTTTACTGTGTAAGCTGGCATTATTTATATTTTTGCATGCATAATTTATATAATCTTATTTTGAAAGTTTTATCCGCATATAGATTATTATTCAATGGTAGAATATTAATAGGCAATAGGATTAATTATGCATATATATCATAATTATTAACATTTGATCATATAAGTTTAAAGCATTTTTTAATAATAAAAAGACATTACAGATTAATTGAAGTTTCTTGGCTCTATGCACCAAATGTTAATAAAAATATGCATGTCAAACAGATGGGACAGCTTAAGCAATCCCTCAATGGAAACATATAGGTAAAGTTCATTTATTAGGAAAGAACAGTTAAAAACAAAGATATAACTTCAGTTATATTCAGGAAGAGAGTTTCATGACTCTTGGATAGGTGCTGTCAGTAAAAATAACATACAGCTAAGGGCACCTGGGTGACTCAGTGGGATGAGCCTCCGACTTTGGCTCAGGTCATGATCTCACAGCTCATGGGTTCAAGCCCCACATTGGCTCTGTGCTGACAAGCTCAGAGCCTGGCGCCTGCTCCGGATTCTGTGTCTCCCTCTCTCTCTGTCCCTCCCCCACTCACGTTCTCTCTCTCTCTCTCTCTCTCTCTCTCTCTCTCAAGGATAAATAAACATTAAAATCATTTTAAAAAAGATAACATACACCTGGATGCCTGTCTCTATTCTTAAGCATAAGATTCCAGAGATGACTATTTTTCCATAATAATTCACGATTATTACTAAATACATTGGTTTGTAATTACTCGTGTAATGATGTTTGTATTTTCTGGGAACTACCCCTACAATCCCTATAGGCCATCATATGAGCTCATTTCTCATGTATATTTTAATAATCATTTTCCTTAAGTAATGGTTTTGACATATTATTTCTCACTGATATCATTCTGCCAACTTTGGCAGTTCTAGTAGACATTTACTGGGTTTGTTTGCTATCATTTTCATTTATTTGTTTTTGTTTGGTTTATTCCAGTCGATTTCAGCAACTTTTCTAGAAAGAGAAATCCTTACTTTATATTTGCAATCACAATGTTTGAGGTAGTGGCATAGGACTAATTTTATACATGACTAATTTTGCCATTGGCATTAAACTTGTCTCCGTGGATATAGTGTCCATTCTCTTTAGGATATTAAGAAAGCAGTATTCAACCCCTTCCCTAGATCTCTAAGTGGAGATGATAATATGAGTTCTCTCTCCTCTGTTAGATAAGATGTAAGAAGTGTCCCCACTGCTTGTTTATCCAGCTTGTGACCACTTACCATACCATGTGGGTTAGCTTCATTCAGAATACTGACAAAGTAGAAAAGAGAGGTGAAGACAGTTAGAGTTAGTGGTGCTAATGACCTCTTTTCTGCACTGAAGTATGCTGTAGCCACCCCCCTTGCAGGTTCCTATAACTTTTACTCCATATCCATGAGGCATTTTAATATCTAAATGTTTTGTTTTTGAGATAATATTATCTGGTTTGTTGTCACTTGTATTGGAGTGTGTACCTCACTAAAGCAAGCTTTTTGATTTTCAGAGTTGAGTGTGGATTAATGATATTCATTTATATTAGAATTAGGTTTAAATTCAGCAGGGAAATCCTATAGATCTGATGAGATCTTATATATATTTGATATTACTCCATTTTAAAAATTAAATTCTTTTTTCAACACTTTAAAAAAATTATTTTAGGGTGAGAGAGAGAGAGTGAGAATCTTAAGCAGGCTCTACACTCAGTACAGACCCGGACACAGGGGGTTCCATCCACAACCCTGGGATTATGACATGGGCCAAAATCAAAAGCCAGGTGCTCAACTGACTGACCCACCCAGGTGCCCCTTAAAAATTAAATTCTAAAGAAAGTGCTCATCAAGATAAGTGTACTCTTAATCCCCTTTACCTATTTCACTTATTCCTGTTTCCTCTTGTAGTGACCAGTTTGTTCTGTGTATTTAAGAATCTGGGTTTGTTTTTATCTCCTTTTTAATGTTTGGTCGTTTGTTTTGTTTCTTAAATTCCATATATGAGTGTTTGTCTTTATCTGACTGACTTTTTATTTCACTTAGCATTATACCTTGCTACAAATAACAAGATCTCATTCTTTTTATAGCTGAGTAATATTCTTTTGTATACATACATACATATATATATATTTTTTTCTTTATCATTTACCTATTAATGGACAGTTGGATTGCTTCCCTATCTTTGCTATTACAAATAATGTTGCAATAAATATAGGGGTGCATATCTCTTTTCAGATTAGTGTTTTTGTTTATTTTGGGTAAATATGCAGCAGTGGAATTACTGGATTATATATGGTAATTCTATTTTTAATTTTTTTAGGAACCTTCATACTTTTTTTTCCACAGTGGCTGTAACCAATTTACATCCCCACCAACGGTGCACAGGGGTTCTTTTTTCTCTGCATCCTTGCTAACATTTGTTATTACTTGCCTTTTTGATTTTAGCTGTTCTGGTGGATATAAGGTAAAGGCTCGTGATAATTGTGATTTGCCTTTCCCAGATGATTAGTAATGTTGAGCATCTTTTCACATGTCTGTTGGCCATTTGTATGCCTTTTTTGGAAAATGTCTCTTCAGGTCCTCTGGTCAATTTTCTTTTAACGTTTATTTATTTTTGAGACAGAGAGAGACAGAGCATGAACGGGGGAGGGGCAGAGAGAGAGGGAGACACAGAATTGGAAGCAGGCTCCAGGCTCTGAGCCATCAGCCCAGAGCCTGACACGGGGCTCTAACTCATGGACCGTGAGATCGTGACCTGAGCTGAAGCCGGGCCCTTAACCCACTGAGCCACCCAGGCGCCCCTCCTCTGGTCATTTTTAATCAGATTATTTGTTTTTATGTGTTGGGTTCTATAAGTTCTTTATCTGTTTTGTCTATTAAACCCTTAAAATACATATCATTTGCAAATATCTTCTCCCATTCAGTACATTTCCTTTTTTTTTATTGATAGTTTTCTTTACTGTGCAAAAGCTTTTTATTTTGGATTAGGGTCTAACGGTTTAATTTTGCTTTTGTTTCCTTTGCTATGAGGATACATATGTAGAAAAATGTTTCTATAGATGATGTCAAAGAAATTACTGCCTATGTTTTCTTCTAGGAGTTTTTTTGGTTTCATGTCTCACATTTAGACTCTTAATCCATTTTGAGTTTATTTTTGTGTATGGTGTAAGAAAGCAGCCAGTTTCATTCTTTTGCATGTTGCTGTCCAGTTTTCCCAATACCCATTTGTTAAAGAGATTATCTTTTTTCATTGTACATTTTTGCTTTCATTATGGTATTAATTGACCCCATAAGTATGGTTGTATTTCTGGGCTCTTTGTTTTGTTACTTTGATCTATGGGTCTATTTTTGTGCTAGTACCATACTGTTTTGATAACTACCACTTTGTAGTATATTTTGAAATCTGGGATTATGATACCCAGATTACTCCATTTTAAAAATGATGTCTAAGTACTATTTACATAGCTTTTATTTTCCTTTCTGTTCCAGTTAGTTAATTTGTAGAATAGGTGAGTTTCACATTAACAGGGTTCCCCAGACATAGTTTAATTTGATTCTTTGGATTTACTATCATACATTTTATTCATATTTGCAAAATTGATTAGAACCATGTTATTTTTTAAGTATTACAAAGTTTATGAAAAGTAGATTGCAAATGAAATACAGTAAAAATGGAAAAGTACAGCAGTTTTGATGGTTTTTCACAGTGATACAGTTATGAAAGGCACATATTCACATTTGACCTAATCATCTAAGGATGGACAAATCCACCTGTTTAGGCTTTACAACCACATGTACAGGTATCTCTGTATGTAAATATTTACATGTATTTGCATGTACTTATTTGTTGTTCTTCTGTATATTAACAGAACAGTAATTCAACTGTATCTTTTTCATTAAAGGATGTGTAGATTTAGTCCCCTTAAGGCTACCAGTGTTCTCAAGCTATCTAAGAGGAGCCTGCTTTTCCTAGAACCTCTAGAGCAAGCATGCACATCCTTCATAAACACTTAGAACTATTTTATTCTCTTAATCAAGGGAAATGGTGAAAGCACACTTCCAAATAAGAACGCTGATAGACATAAAAATATTTATACTTGTATTTTAGTGATTTATCATACAGCTCTTATTAAAGTGATTTCTAAGGCTATAAAGCCACTCCCTCTTCTACAGGTACAGAAAAATAATCTAGATCCCATAGCAGGGCTTTGTCAAATAGAAAATTTGCTCTTAACATAAAATGTTTAATAAACACAAGAACAACTAGGATATTCCAGGTCCTTTGCTGGGTATTGACAAAGACAGAAGTGAAACTCTGCTTCTTTTTTTTTATTTACTTAAAAAAATTTTTTTAATCTTTATTTTTGAGAGAGAGAGACAGAATGTGAGTGAGGGAGGGGTGCAGAGAGAGGGAGACACAGAATCTGAAGCAGGCTCCAGGCTCTGAGCTGTCAGCACAGAGCCTGACACGGGGCTGGAACTCACGAGACACAGGGCTTGAACTCAGGAACCGTGAAATCATGACCTGAACTGAAGTCAGTTCACCTGCACCTGCACCACCCAGGCACCTCATGAAACTCTGTTTCTTAAGTCACTCATACATTGATTAAAAATATAGACAATTTAAAATAAATATAAAATACTGTTTAAAAATTTAGATTTAAATTTAAAAATTCAAAAGTACTATTGTTTAGTATCATAACAGTAGTAAACAAAGAATGTTGTGCAGACTTAGGTAAAGCATAGTTAACCAATATACACTTAAAGGAGGTCATTTGTGGAGTCTATTGCAAACTATTGAAAATATAAATAAGTGAAATATCTGCTTATCTATGTTTTGAATTTAATTTAAATTATTTTATGTATGTGAGCCTTACCTCTCCAAACACATCTCACAGTCCTATAGGGCAGAGAATTTTTAATAGGTTATATGAATTGCTGATCACACACACACACACACACACACACACAAACACATACACACTAGATATTCAGAACTTGCTGATTCTTTTGTGGGTAAGTGTGTGAGCTTAATCTTCCAGCACATTTTAGTCACTGCTGATTATGCCTGTGATAATTAAAGCCACAGACATGTTATTTTATTTTTTTTCTATTTTTGTTTAGAATCATATTTTAAAAATCTTTTAAGTCCTAATTAGGACTGCACTGCTATTAAGGTTGATAGATAGGTGGTTGCATAGAGAAATAACAATCAGAAAAGAGGTGGGACAATTAGATATAAGACGACTATAACCCCACGCCTAACGCCTAAGACATCTTATCTAGATTTTGTTGCTGCTTAATTCAATCAGTAACTTGACATTTGAGGCCTACTTAGTATAGGCAGTGTAGCTTTGCATTCAGTCTCTATTCTGTCATTACTATCTTCAGGTTCCTACAATTGTTCAGAAATTGCTGAGTTGAGTTTTCATTGTGGCTGACAATGCTCATCAACCTTGTTATCACATAGTTTTGCCAGGATCCGATTTCTAGTCTGCTGACTCATCACTGAGTACACAATGGGATTCATTAGAGGGTACCAGAAGGAAAATATCAGCTATAATGGCCCTAATGACTGGGGAAACATTTTTTGGCAAAGCGATGAAGGGCGGCCAAGGCACATAGAAGATGAACACAGCACAGATGTGGGAGATGCAGGTGTTGAGAACCTTGAGGCGGCCCTTGTGTGAGGCAATGCCTAGAATAAGTTTCAAGATCAACATGTAAGACACAGAAATGCACCCCAAGTACAATAAGGATGTAAGAGCCACAAAGAGTCCATAGATAACATTGACCCTGTTGTCAGAAAAGGCCAGCTTCATGACATTCAGGTGGAGGCAGTAGGAGTGGGATAGAAGGCTTTTCCTACAGAATTTAAGCCTCTTTAGAATAAAGGGGAAAGGGAGGACAAACATGATACATAATGCAGCAAATATGAGGCCGATTTTAAAGTCTCTGGCACTGGTCAGGATGGAGGTGTATCTCAGAGAGCTGTAGATGGCTATGAAGTGATCTATGGACATGATGAGAAGAACTGATGACTCTATAGCTGAGAATCCATGAATGAAAAACTCTTGGGCAAAGCAGCCATTGGGGGAAATTCCAGTGGCATTGAACAAGAAGATTCTCAGCATGGTTGGAAGGGAGGAGATGGAAAGTCCCAGGTCAGAAAAGGCCAGCATGGAGAGAAAATAATACATTGGAGCATGCAGAGAGGTCTCTGTTTTTATGAAAAAGAGGACAGTGCAGTTCCCCAGGATGGCAAGGAGGTACATGAGGCAAATGGGGATCAAGACCCAAATGTGAGCATGCTCCATGCCTGGGATCCCAATGAGGAAAAAGGTAGAGATTTCCATTTCAGAGGTGTTCAAGACTGACATTGCAGGAATGTGAGGGGCTCATAATATGAATCTCAGAAGAGCCTTCCTGAAATGGCCTAAATAGGTTAGCGTATGCTTTAAAATGTTGGTGTGAAATCTTAGGATTGCACTTTTTTTTTCTTTGTATAAGAATTCTTGGACTAAAATAACATATTTTATAATGTACTTGTAGGAATAATAGCAGGACTCATATAGATAGGATATGAAAAGAAACATGAATATAGATTAATATGCAGTAATTGCTAGCAGATAGATATTTCAAATATTTTAAATGCTTTTCCTGATCTCATTATACAAGAAGGAAGCAGTAAATTTCACAGCTTCTATAGCCATCTTTTTAAGGATTGTCATGCCTTTAAGTTTGAAACCTGTTTGGAGAAATATAGGATCAAAGAAGGATGTCACTTAGTACAATTGCATTTATAGTTATAAATGAATATTAATTTTTAAAAACAGTTTTCTTTCAAAAAATGGGGCTAGCAAGGGTTAACATCCATATCTAAAAGGATGAAGGTAGACCTGTACGTCACATTTTATGCAAAAGTTATCTCAAAACACATTATAGAGCTCAATCAAAAAAGAGCTACAACACTAAATGTCTTCGAAGGAAACTTAGGTGGTAAGTTTTTGTCATCTGGGGTTGTGCTGTCTGTGAGGTCACTGCTGCTCTTTGTCTTCCCTCTGGCTTCATAGAATCTCATATAAGCAGATATCGTTTTGATGTGCACTAAATGAATGAAAAGTTATACCCTCAATGCAGAGGTATGTATAAATTAAATTTATAAATGTAATTATATGTATAAATTAAATCATAAAATGAATTTTATACAAAACCCACCTTCACACCATTGTTTAAAAATCTGTGAACTCATAGTTTTTTGTAAGAATTGTACAGTTCCTTTCTGTTCATATATATAGAGAAAATGTAAAGAGATATTTAAACCTATAAAGAAGCATGCTGAGTTAGGACAGACAATAGAGCAAGTAACTCCTAGTGGTCCCTATAGCCTTCTCACTGATGCCCCTGCAAACTCAGTAGTTTTGCATGTCTGCACCCAGAAACACCTATACTAACCTGTGAGGCAATAACTCTACCATTCAGCAAACATGTCACCTCACAGCCAGCCAGGTTCCAGTACCTGCCTCTGAATTTCTCTCTGTGCCAGGTTAGTGATTCTGGCCTAGACTTGACTGGTTGCTATCATTTAGCAGGACTCTGGACTTCTACCATGCATTTACAGAATTGTTGGACTTTTTAGAGGGTTAGGGTAATGGCGTCCATCCTAATCACTTGGAAACCACAGCCAGCCAGATACCGTGTGAAATTTTTGCTTGAGCTGGTACAAAGGCAGCTATGAACATTTGGAAACTTACCAGTAAGTTGGTAAGTGGTTGTACCCACATGGCAGAGTAAAGAGGAAATGGAGGTGGCATGCAGTCACCAGAATTTCACTGCTATGTAGGCACAACAGTCCATCCTGACCTACAGAGTCTAGTCCTGCCTTCCTGCTGCTTTCTTATTCGCCCAGAAAGCATTGGGGATTCCAGCTCAGCAGGCTGTACCCAGAGAAAAAGAAAACTCCCTGGAGGTGAAACCTCAAGAACCCAGGAGAGTCATCCAACCCCCTGTAAATGAGATGAATTAATCCTTTTAGCAAAACACCCCTTAAGCCTCCTCTGCCCCCTCTGGCAGAATATGCTCCTGTCTTCAAAGGTCAAGAGCATCATGTGAATACTCTTAGAACAGTTTCACAGTGTCTGATAACTATGCCTGTATGTGTCTGCCTCCTTCACTACACTTTACCCCCTTAAACTTATGTGTGTTTCCTTCTACAAACTGACAAGGTTTTGAACATTAAATTTGCATCTAGTATTTTCAAATATGGTAGTTTGCAACTGCATTCAGACTTCACTGTGGAATTTTATAAACATAGAGATTTCTAGGCCTACTCTAGAGTCACTGAATCTCTTTACTTGATATTCATGGTATAGTCTTTGCATTTTCTTCATATAGTATGTGTATTAGTTCCTATGATTATTATGTTATATATGAGTATTGTTTTCACTGTAAAAGTGAAATTGTCAGTTGCATTATATGTACTATGAGCTCTCATTAGACTTAACAATGAGCATTTTAAGATAAACATAACACTCTTCCATTAGCTTAAAATCAATATATTTTTTAACTTTTTTAATTTAAAAAAAATTTTTTTAACGTTTATTTACTTTTGAGACAGAGAGAGACAGAGCATGAATGGGGGAGGGTCAGAGAGAGAGAGAGGGAGACACAGAATCCGAAACAGGCTCCAGGCTCTGAGCTGTCAGCACAGAGCCCGACGCGGGGCTCCAACTCATGAGCCGTGAGATGGTGACCTGAGCCGAAGTCGGTCGCTTAACTGACTGAGCCACCCAGGCCCCCCTAAAATCAGTATCTTAAAACAATAGTTTTTGTTTGACTCTGATGCATTCATGAAAGCTCTACAGTTAGCAACAGTCCAGAGTTTTATCTTCAATATGAAAGGACCCAGGCAGAGCTTGTGGAAAAGGCCTGCACCCAATACTTCAAACTTCAAAGGACAGAGTCTTAGGTAACTTTCAGTGGGTTGAGTTGTGATTTCCAGACTCTTTTCATTCAATAGACAATATTTCATGAGACTGTTAACCCAAGATCCAACAGAAGAGTTCATTGCATAGGACTGGCTGAACTGATGGGTAGCATCCTAATATGTTGTTTGGAATATTGTTAATGTTATCATCTTGTTCTATTTTCTGAATATATAAGGAGGATTTTTCTTTTTCTCTCAAGCTATTTCCAACCAATCATAATCTAGTAGACTCTGCTTTTGTAAAATGCAATGAAACATTTTGAAGTTATAACAGATTCTCATTGAATCCTCAGTGTTGAGGAACTCTTACTGAGTGTCTTTGCTTTTCATACTATGTGTATTTGCATAGGTGCAATAAGATCCTGTCCTCTTTTCACCAAGGTATGATTTGGAGGATTGGTTATGCAACCAAGTCCTTTCCTAGAATGTCATATTTGAAAATGTTGCTCATTTAATCAAGTATGACTAGTGACTTTTAGTGAACGAAGTTTGACTGTATAAAATCTGTGCTGACAAAGCCCTCTCAAATAAATCACCCTGTTACTTGGTTTATAGTCATAGCCAGTAAAACTGGTAAGGGAGATCACTTCCATGACAGGACGGGATACTGGGACATTTGGGGGATCTGAGTAAAGGAAATACTGCCCAAATGTATACATACCTGAAGGAGTAATTTGGTGAAGACAATTTCTTGGTTATAGCTCCCTATTCTGGATATAGCGTATGATAGCAGCTTTTAAACATCTAATCTGATTCTGTATGGAAATCTCTAGCACTGCAAACTTAAGAAGGCCCATCTGGTATATCATCATTCTTTCTGCATCTGTGTAAATAATGAGATAAAATCTAATGAAAGCCCAATCAAGAATAATCTTTCTTTGAAATTATATTTAATTTAATTTAATTTTTTAATGTTTATTCATTTTTGAGAGACAGAGAGAGGGACAGAGTGTGAGCAAGGGAAGGGCAGACAGAGAGGGAACACGCAGTATCAGAAGCAGGCTCCAGGCTCTGAGCTGTCAGCACAGAGCCCAATGCAGGCCTTGAACTCACAAACTGTGAGATCATGACCTGAGCCTAAGTCAGAGATTTAACTGACTGAGCCACCCAGGCACCCCTGAAATTATATTTTATTTAAAATGGGGGAGACTATACAGGAAAATGTGTGCTTCCGTGGGAAGCTACATTTTTATAGCATGTTCTTATGGGTTATCTGATTTTGATATGCAGGGACTTGGTATTTTCAATGCTTTTGAGCTATTTTCCAACTCTGTAAGTCTCTGTAAGTTGTAGATACTAACAGCAACAAAGTAATTCAGGTAGGTAGACCAGCAAATAAATTCTGACTGGTGGAGGGTCAATAGGCATGTCTCACAAAGTGAAAGAGACTATTTGTAGTCATTTGCCAAATAATGTCAACATTCCTATCTATAAATATATCTTTTATATGGGATCTCCTTTGAACATTTTGTATTATTTGCCTGGTCTTTCATTAAAAATAAGTTAAATTAGATCTCTAATGGATGTTCATTTTATGCCATTGTGAGAGCTATTATTTTTACCTTTTTTGAAAATTAGTCCTTTTAAATTTTATCTATCTATCTATCTATCTATTTATTTATTTATTTACTTTTAGAGAGAGAGCATGAGAAGGAGAGAGGGGCAGAGGGAGGAGGAAGAATCTCAAGCAGACTCTGCCCAGAGCAGAACCTGATGCAGGGGCTCAATCTCATGACTGTGAGATCATCACCTAAGCCAAAATCAAGAGTTCAACGCTTACCCAACTGAGCCACTCAGGCACCTTGGCTTGTTTGCTTTATTTATTTATTTATTTATTTATTTATGAGAGAGAGAGCATGGGCATGAGCGGGGGACAGAATGAGAGAGGGAGAGAATCCTAAGCAGGCTCCATGTCCAGTGTGGACCCCAATCAGGGCTCCATCTCATGACTGTTGGGATCATGACCTGAGCCAAAATCAAGAGTCAGAGCCGAAATCAAGGGTCACATGCTTAACTGACTGAGCCACTCATGCACCCCTGAAAATTGGTCTTAGTCAAGGTTTATATCTGTGCCTGAGAGAGAGGCAAATCATATACATTATAAAGAGTTACGACATTTAGAACTCCCACAGAAACCGGGAAGACAGGAAACGTTCTATGATGTATAACATAGACAGTGATATTTTTAATGCTCAGGAAGCAAATACTGAAACAAATGAAATGGGTGAATGAATTAAATTCTTCTTATATTTTTGTTAACACTGCATGTGTTTATTGTTTGTTTTATTGGTTCTATGTGTGCTCATATCATTGCCCATTTCAATTTTAGTTCCTGAGGGCATAGGCATATTTAATAAAAGTCAAAACTATGAATTGGAGAGCACTATTTTATTTATTTTTTTAAGATTATCGATTTATTCTTGGTGGTGGGGGGGAATACCAGGGAAGGAGAGAGAGAGAGAGAGAGAGAGAGAGAGAGAGAGAGAATCCCAAGCAGGCTCTATACTGACAGTGCATAGCTCAATGTGAGATTTGAACTCATGAACCCACAAGATCATGACCTGAGCTGAGATCAAGAGTTGAACATGTAAACGACTGAGCCACCCAGGCACCACTGGAGAGCACTATTTTAAATGAAGAGGCAATCCTCTGTCACTTCTGATTGCTATCCAATTGTTATATAAATGTATACTGTTAATTCTCAAATTATTATATAGGATATCACTTTAAGTATGATGAAATCGACAAGCATATATTGTGTTCATGAGGCTGGTTAAAGCAAGCTAGGTGAAAGTGGACACTTAGAATACAATTTTATATTTATATATGAGCCCTACTCTTAAATCTTAATCCAAAAACATTGCAAGGCTGATTCTTCAATCTTCATAAACATGTTGGAAAGATGATATTGTAAAGCAATTAATATATGGCGTGATTCCTTGTTGATTCATTCTGCTTATTCTGTGTCATTCACTGATTGAGATTTCATTGTGGTTAAGCATCGCTGTCAGCTGTGTTTCTGACACAGCTTCCCTAAAACCATATTTCTTATCTGTTGGCTCTTCACACAGTATACAATGGGATTCATCAATGGAGGTACCAATAGGAAAACATCAGCCATGAAGATCCTAACTATTGGGGAGCTGTGTTTGGCAAACCGGTAGATAACAGTTAGAGAGAAAATGGGAACATAGAAGATGAGCACAGCACAGATGTGGGACACGCAGGTGTTGAGGACCTTGAGCCTTTGTTTCTGTGATGCTATGCTCAATACTGCTTTCAGTATCATCATATAGGACATGAAAATAAATCCTAAGTCTAGGGTGCCTGTGACAGCCACAAATAAGCCATAGATGACATTGACCTTGTTGTCAGAGCAGGCCAGCTTCATGACATCCTGATGGAGGCAGTAGGAATGGGAAAGGAGGGTCTTCTTACAGTATCTTAGATGTTTTAGGGTCAAAGGGAAAGGGAGGATCAACAGAACATTTTTGAAAGAAAAAGCAAGCCCAATTTTGATGACTCTGGCACTGGTCAGGATGGAAGTGTATCTCAGAGGGTTGCAGATGGCAATAAATCGATCAAAGGACATGATGAGAAGAACTGATGACTCCATAGCTGAGAATCCATGAATAAAAAATTCTTGGGCAAAGCAGGCATCAGGGGAAATTCCTGGAGCATTGAACAAGAATATCCTTAGCATGGTAGGGAGAGATGAGAGGGACAGTCCTAGGTCAGAGAGAGCCAACATGGAGAGAAAATAGTACATGGGTTCGTGCAGAGATGGTTCTGTTTTTATGAAAAACAGAATGGTACAGTTCCCCAGGATGGCAATGAGGTACATGAGGCAAATAGGTATGGAGACCCAAATGTGGGCATGCTCCATCCCTGGGATCCCAATCAGGAAGAAGGTAGAAATTTCAGTTTCAGAGCTGTTGACGGTGAACATGACAGGTGAATGAGGGAAACAAGATGAGAAGCTTGGGAGAGGCTTCCTGAAGTGCTGCAAATAGACTGGCTCAGATGCCTGACTACCATTTTGGAATCATTGAAGTATTGTGAATCCAAGGGATATGCACGTAATTCTTAGGTATAAACCTAAATGGAGAAACCTAGGAAGAGAAGTATTCATCAATGTCCATTAAAAACAAAAACTGAGAGAGAAGGAAAACAAATTTATATCAAAATTGAACATTACAACAGAGGTTATAATAGGTATAAGTTCTATACAAGAGCTGATTGGTCAACTAAGATAATTATATTCCAACTGGAGAACTTGAAACTTTCACTTTTTAATGTAAATATTATACTTTACGTACTGTTAAAATTTCAATTAATGTACATAAAATTCAGAGATAAAATAACATATTTTTATACAATGTCTTCTAACGTAGACATAGGTTTTTTTCCTTTCTTCTAATTTCCTTTTATGTCTTTCAGAAACATTTGGTAATTTTCTCCACAAAGATCTTACATCTTTTGTAAAAAAATTTTTTAGAATCCTTATGCAATTATTTATAAGAGTATTTATAAGATCATTTATTCTCTATTACTTTTCTATTTTTCATAATGATTACTGGTCACATAGAGGAACACTGCAGATTTTTGGCGTAGAAGCCTGTTATAAGCCTGTCTATGCTGGCCATTCTCTTTTTGTCTCCTCCTTCCTACCATAGAGTCCTGAGGGTCTCCTCATCTTCTTTTTGCACCTTTGGCCATATATACACGTCTGTAAACAGATCCTTCAGTAAACCCTCTTCAATTGACTTCCTCATGTGTCTCTGTGTCTTGCTGGCACATGGTCTTTCATTCCTTTTAGTTAAGATTTTCTTCACCTCCTCTAGTCTTTAGGCTGTTATCTGCGGTGCAAGATGGGGATTTGCAATTCACTTATTTTGCTTGTAATTTAGTATTCTTAACCTGAAAAGCCATGTATTTTTTCAGCATTGAATATCTTCTGCCATTATAATTTTCAACATTGCCTACTAAAATATATCTAGTTGGAACTTGTTGAAACTTCCCAATCTAACTTCCTATTTAGATTGCTTCATATCTTCAAACTGTTCATTTGTTTTTGTTGCATTTTGGTGAATTCTTTAGTACCACTTCTTATTTACTAATTCTGTTTTCATTTGTTACTGGTCCCAAATGTATCCCAACTATTGAGTTTTATTTCAATTACTCTATTTTCTTTTATAATTCATATTTATATTTTCAATTTATATCTACCTACCCCCATAATTTTTCATTAATTTTATTGTTATTATGCCACCTTCAAGTTTTGAGGATCTTAAGAATGGCTGCTTCAAAATTCATTTTAAATTGCTTTAGTTTTTCTTTTCTCATCAGTGAATGCTATTATTGAAATTGTAGAGTTTCTTTTTTAGTGTTAGTCTTCATACATGTTTCAGAATTTTACTTGTAAGCGCACCTTGAGTGAAAATTTCCTTGTTTGTTTGATGATTTATTTTGTTCATGCCCCATGTTTAGATGTGGCAGTTGACTCTTCCTCACTTCCTTAAGGTTGTCAACTGTACTAAGTCTTTTTATAACAGTTAAAGGATACTGTTTCAAATGAGAGTTGAGGACGGTTTTGCCCTTCCCACCTCCCACCCTCAACTATCTCAAGACCCGGCTTGTTATGGGGAATAGATTTGAGCTGTGACAACACCTATTTCTACTCTCCATGTGGATTAACAGCTTCATGTCCCAAGTAGGGTAACTTAGACTGGTCTCTTGTCAAATATAGAGCACTGTCGTGCTGAGTCCCATGCACATGCTGAGCTGCCAACCACCAATATGCCTCTAGACCAGGAGCCACATTGGTTTCTAGATTCAACTTCAACACATAATTATGTATTTTTACATGGCATCTCATCTCTCTTTCTCTCTCTCTCTCTCTCTATCATCTATCATCATCCATCTATCATTTAACATCTATCAATTATCATGTATTTTCTATCTATTTGTCTATCTAAGGAGCATGGCAATATTTCTTTATTATTTTTATCTTTTATTTATTATTCTACGTGTGTAGAGTAAAATGGAAATTGACATACCAAATTTAGCTCACTATACCATATTGAATAAAATTCTCCATCAAAACTTCAATACAATTTAAAAAATATAACCTGTTAATGTTCAAGAAAAATAGTTTTGAGAATTGTTTGATCATATGCTATTTGTAAAATAATGAGTTAATGTATTAATTTATTCAATGATACACTAGAGCTAATTGCAGGCTTCATCATCAATTTTTGTCATGAGGAATTTGATAATGTCTCTCAGATCTGAACTATTTAGGCCATTTCTTAGTACTTCCATTCTTATTTTTACATACATCTTCAACCATTTTGTCACAATGATTCTGTTGTCATGATGGAAAATACTTAAAAGCTCATGTTCCCTTTTTTCTTAACTATTTTTTTTCCCTGGAATTCATCTCTCCTATAATTTCAAATGCCAAGCATTGTAATCCACCTTCAGTTTTCTCTAGGCTATTATTGCTTCTTGATCTTTCACTGCCTTCTGAATGAGTTTTCTGGACGAACCCCACCTCCAACTTCCTGTATTTATTTTCCTCTGCCCAAATTACTTCCACTTCTGGGTTGTCTATAAACATTTTAGTGACATTTATTCCCCTTAAGAATGAAATGTCTAGGAGACAGACAATTAGAAAGAAATGCCTAGGAAGTTTTGCATTATATAATACATTATTTGCATTTTTTAATAAAGTAAAAAACCTGTCAGGTGTTTGGATATTGTTCACTTTAGAGTTTGAAAAACTCTCATACAAATTCATAGTAAAGTAATGAATAAACTGTACTTTCAGTGACTAGTTTGTGATAGCTGTCTGCCTAGACACTAATCCAGTTGTGTCAAATCACACAACAACCAATGAAGGGCTATCCGTTAGACCTAGTGTCTTCAGATTCCCCAAACTTGCTTCTGACGTTAATCTGGAAGGAGTAAGATTAATGTTTAATGAAAACTGAAGTTTTATTTTAACAAGGATTGTGTAAGGGGTTTGCTTGTTTGGTTTATGTAACCACACGGAGTTATTGGATCATTCCCTTTAGGACAGATAGCATCAAAGCATGTTTACTGTCAGATTTGTTGAGCTAAGTGAGACGTTTGAGAAATGTTGCTTTGCTGCCCAGGGTCCCTCTTCTGCCTAGCTTGTCTTTGAACTCACCTACTTCCATCTTTACTTCAGCACCCTTCCTGCCAATGTCTCCATCCCTGCTGCAGGCAGTTCTTCCTGGGCTGTAGAGGGGACTCTGCTCTTTCAATTTTCTCTTAGATATTATCTAGCAAACTTTCTCCCATACTTCATAGGTTGTCAATAACTTAGCACTGGTTTTGCACAGTAATCATGTAATAATTTGGAATCTTTTAATCAATTTAAGCATTTTGAGATCTGAGTTATTAATTTTTCCATACCAAATCCCGTTAATAACTTCGTGTTTATAAGTTCTCTTAATGTAATAAAAACTTGTTTACTGATAAATCAAAAAAATGGAGTAATAACATTTTCAACAAGCACATTATTTATTCTTCACTATCAACCTCTACTTCTCCTAAATTAATATATATATATGTACACATATATATATATACATATATATATGTATATATATATGTATATATATATATATCTTTAGAAAGTGCTATATGTCTCTGGAAGAGCCATTTTATTTGCTTTGAAGTGTGACATTTTTAAAGAGTCTACAAGAAAGTAAAACACTGCACAGAAAAATTTCTAGTATGTTGTTTTCATCTCAGAAGGGTCTACCCAACCCTATTCTGTACTTTGCAAAAACATAAAAAATGCAGTGTAAGTAACAGATACAGAATGTCTTTAAAGGATGGATTTAGAATAAAGTTTACTGTTTATATGGAAGTTTTAAATAAGGTTGTTTATCATGTTCTTTAAGTTAAAGGTAGAGTGATTTTCAATGAAGTCATTGGGACTGCT
The DNA here is from genome assembly GCF_027475565.1 of Acinonyx jubatus. Taxonomy (NCBI): domain Eukaryota; kingdom Metazoa; phylum Chordata; class Mammalia; order Carnivora; family Felidae; genus Acinonyx; species Acinonyx jubatus. Next base: position 53,267,161 of record NC_069390.1, on the reverse strand, counting down.
TCAGGTGTTGACTATATCCTGATATTGAAGCAGGCATTGAACAGTGAAATCATGATAGCTTACCAGGGATAAGAGATGCATCTTGTGGTTACTGACTGATAAGATCATGAGGGTTTTCAGGTACTTACCAAGGTGTTGGCCACTGCATTTATATTCTTTAAGTTCAAAAAAGAGATGAACACAGGATGAAGTCATCCAAATCCCATTTGATAGACACAACAAGGGTTGATCATGATAGTTTGATTCTAGTCCTTCTACCTGGATGCCCTTTTAGCATAACAAAGGCCTCTGGGGATAAGAACTCTGGAAATTATCCAGAAGGGTTAAAAAGCCCCCAGACAAGTCCTTAAATGAATTAGTTCAAGGAACATTCAACTGAATTCCCATTATGCATATGAATTAGCCATTTATGTTTAAGGCCCTAAGAGGCCTCTCCTGTTGCTCCAAGCAGAATTGATTCCTATGTCACCTGCAATTTTAGAGACTCTGTAAGTGGCTTTTCTGGAAGAGTGTCACATTTTGTTTTCCAAGGTTATTATGTTTGTGCCTGTAACTGAGTGTTCAGATTCAGTTTTGCTACTGCTGGTAAATGCACTTTGTACCTTATAAAATAAATATTAGTCTTCTTTTCTCATTCAAGAGCATTTGAATTTATTTTTAGAAGCCAGTCAAGTATGCTCTTTTAAAAAAATTAGTTATTAGTTTGTGGGTGTGCTTTCTATATTAAAGAATATAGCCTTCTATTTTGATGTGCTTGCAAATAATTTTTCCTCTTATGTCACTTGCATTTGTCTTTGTTAGTGATGGTATCATAGGCTGAGTTCTCTTTGAATCAAATACTGAGGTGAATATTTGTACGCAGAGTTTATTGGTTGAGTGTTCTCAGGTTAAAGACTTATGGGGAAAGAATGAAGTAGTGGAGAGAACTTTGAATTCCATGCAATGGTAACAAAGACTACACTGCCTTGGCAATCACTACCTCTAATCCTGCCGAGTCCACATATGTGAGGACAGAAACACAACATCCCCTGTGATCTATTTTGGGGTGGGGAGGGGGAGGATGTCGCAGTACATATAAAGGCCTTTGATTCAATGTATATATTGAATATATGAGAAAATCTCCAGCAAAAACAAAATATGAGGATGGAAAACATTAAAAAAAACAAAAAATCTAATCTACGAGTTCGTATGTCATCATTTTAATGGGAGGTCCTGGAATAAGGGTTACCTAATTATGGATTTTTAAAAATCCATATTAAATATATTGTGAAATTTTAAAGGAATAATGATAAAGATAGAATGATAAATGATATTAGAGAAAAACAAACATCTAAAAATAATATGTTTGACTACAAAGCAAATATAATTAGATGTGGGTAAGATATTGCAATAGCTAGACAAGAGTTTAGAAGACAAAGGGGTTAATGTTTTCTAAATACTTAGGTGTAATTAATTTAACCTAAGAAGTTACTTGAGGATGGTTTCCAGTAAACTAAGTGAATTGATAGAAGAATACATGAACCCTAATAAGCAATGCAAAATCATAAGGTAATTAAAGTAAGTCCCAGGAGGTCATTTGTGCCACGAGCTAGAAAGCTTCAAGTCTAGTTTGGAGAAAGACTAGGAAGAGCTCTAATAGGGCAATATCTAGAGGAATAAGTGGATATCTAAGATTTTTATTGTACTTAAAAATTTTAAACAATGTAAGGCGATTAAGGGAAGATAATTCAAAGAGAAGAGAAAATTAATTTAAAAACTGAAGAACATTTAAGTAGTTATGCAAATAAAATGGGTATGCAATAATTATGTACTATGTATATGTCCATAGTCATAAAATTAAGACTATTATTTGTATATTTTCAATTTAAAAAAATTTTAAAACTTTTATTCACTTTTGAGAGACAGAGAGAGAGAGAGCATGAGTGGGGCATGGGCAGAGAGACAGGGAGACACAGAATCCGAAGCAGGCTCCAGGTTCTGAGCTGTCAGCACAGAGCCCTACATGGGGCTGAAACTCCTGGATCAGACCGCGAGATCATGGCCAGAGCTGAAGTTGGATGCTTAATGGACTGAGCCACCCAAGCGCCCCAGTATATCCTCAACTTTAAGGAAAAAGTATGAGAAGTTTCTCTGTGGTAACAACTTGTAAGTAAACATATAGTCAGTCAAAGGAAATTTCGTGGACACAAATACACTAATTTTACTAGGCCAGGAGTTAATATACATACTTATATTTCTTTGAATAACAAATACAACTATAAACATATTGTTCAACTGTTTAAAATAGTCCATAAAGAATTCAAAGTAATGATACAAACATAAGAACAGGGATTTCTGTTTTCTGGTTCCACATGTAAGGGGCTTGGAAACTGCTTCTCCACCCTAACAAATAAAAACAGAAGTGACTGAAAAATCAACAGCTCTTGTAGAAGCACTAAGAGAGTTGAGAATGCAGGATAAACCCCTGTGACCAAATTGGAAAGACAGAAAAGTGCACAGAAGGAGTCACAGTTTACTGGAGCAGAGACTCATTAGCAGAAATCAACTTGGGAATCAGTGCTGTGTTAGGAAAACCTGAAATGATAAAGATTATAATATAAATTAGTGAAATGGAGAATAGAAAAATAATTTAAAAATTGATAAAATAAGGAATTGCTTTTTTGAAAATATAAACAGAATTCATAAACCCTTAGCTAAAGAACAAAAGAAGTTTAAAATCAAATTAGTGTCATCAAGCAAGGTAAATATCAAAAAAACTACACATAGGCATATTATTTTCAAACTACAAAAATCAAAAATAAAGAAAAAAATCCTAAAGCACTCAAAGGAACAAAATAACTTACCTATATGGGAACAAAGATAAGAATTACATGTGACTTCTCAGAAACCATCTGCTAAATTTGGGCTTAGGGTTTTTTTGTTTTGTTTTGTTTGTTTTGTTTTGTTTTTCCTGGATCCTTGAGACGTAAAGTTAGGTTGTTGATTTGAGAGCTTTCTTCTTCTTTAAAATAGGTATTTATTTCTACAAACTTCCCACTTAGTACTTCTTTTCTTGCATTTCATAAGTGTGGTGTGTTATGTTTTTATTTTCATTTGTCTGGAGTTATTTTACAGCTTTTTAAATGTCTTTTTTTAACCTATTGTTTAAGAGTGCATTTAATTTCCATGTATTTATGAATTTTGCTGTTTTGTTTCTATTATTGATTTCTAGTTTCGTTGTGTTTGGAAAAGATACTTGGAATGAGAATGATTTCAATCTTCTTAAATTTGTTAAGACTTTTTTGTGACTTGGCATGTGATCTTATTAATAAGTCACTCATTTAGTTTCTTAGGTAAACTACGTATCAGCACCCAGTACTCAATTTACTTGAGAAATGGGTCAGTCTTACAGGTGGCTACTTATCCGAGTCTGCCCTATCAGATTGCAAGGTGCACCCTGGGAGAACCAGAAACAGCGTCACTGACATGTGTCACACCACAAGTGATGGAGCCATCTCTGAAATTGGCAGTCCAGGGGCATCTGGGTGCTCAGTTGGTTAAGTGTCCAACTTCGACTCAAGTCATTTTCTCACGGTTGGCAAGTTTGAGTCCTATGTTGAGCCCTGTGCTCACAAACATATTTTTAGCATTTTTAGCATTCTGTGTGTTCCTGTAACTCTTCTATATGGTTCTTAGAGATTTTTCATATTCTGATCTACATCTTCACTATTGTGGTTGCTACTCTCTTCTTCTCTATAAATTCCAGCTCTTGTGTTTTAAGTTCACTGATAAGGGTGAGCCCATGAAATGCTAGGCCCTTACCCTTGACCCCAATAAAAGAAGAACCCGAGGCCCACATGTAGGAGTGGGCTCTCTCCCCTCCCTCAACTTGAAAAATCATAAAGATGTGTAGTGAGTAACTTTTAGTCAACAAATATCTAAAATATACATTTTTAGATTAACATAGCTTATAAAAATAGGCAAAGGGAGAAATAGAAAATCCAAGTAGCCCTACAAATGTTTAAAAAGATAATCTATAATTACATTTCTTCACAAGTAGTTTCAAACTTGAAGAAAACTTGAGAAAATAAATCACTTGATAATAAATAGAGACACAGAGATTTACAAACAGCACAAGATTTCAGCTGATATGATAGCCTTTGAAACCACACAAAAGGAGTACAAATATTAACTCTGCTACCTAAAAGCTGATCTGCTTTAAGCAAGTCATTTAATACTGAACAGCCTCTGTTTCTTTCTGTAGTTAAGGAAATTAATAATATTCATATATTTGATAGTAATGGAGATGGAAACTGAGGATTGGGTTTGGTAACAGTAAATCACGATTGATAAGAGCTGTTTTACAATTATCATTACATTCACACAGACACAAAAATTGAAGCAGAAACAAAGACCCATAGACACTGAGAGAAGATGATTCAAACACCAGGCTTTATTGAACATAAAGTTCCCAGACCTGGAATTACCTATGCAATGAGGAAGACACAAAGTGAATGGATGTGGTTGCATGACTTGCCCTGCAGGAGCCCATCCTCTGGTAACCACACAGACACCTGTTGCACTGGCCCCCAAGGACAGGGTTTACAAGGCACTGCCTCTCTCCTCCTATTTCCACCAGTTCCTGAAGATAAACCAAAGAGAATAAAGTGACTCTGTGAAGAGAGGGGAAATAGGATAGAAAATAGATGGGGCAATAAGGGGTATTCATTACTTCTGACTCACCCCCAAAACTCTAGATCCCTGCCTCTACATCAATTCCTCCTGACAAGTGATCTTAATCAAATTTCTTTCTTCTTCCAAGGACTGCTACCCCCTTTCTTCTTCCAAGGACTGCTACTCCCTAAACATGATACCATCCAGTCGTCATCCTTGCAAACACAGGCTCAATAAGTCAAATTGGCTTGCCTTCTCCTATACTCTGAAAACATACCAGGTCTTTCTAGGGCAATAAAATTTCCACTGGTGCTCCTGTGGAGAATTGTAACTGTGTCCCCATCCTTATTTTCTTCATGGCTATGAAAGACACCATATTTAATTGATACTTCTCTGCCTTGGCAATATTTGGCATTAAGGAGTGGTGAAAGAGAGGGTGTAAGGACTGTGCCAACCATGATCTTGGCCTACTACCAGGTTCACAATTTAATTAAACTTTAGCCTGGTGGCAAGATGTGATAGAAGTCATAGGTCTGGTTGGTCTTTCTCAAAACTGACAAAGAAGAAAATATGAGTGTCTTTTAATTGTTCTATTGAAACTATACTTTAAAACTACCCCTGGATAGCCATTTAATAAAGAAATCATGCCAACCATATGAAAAATCGTCCAGTTAGAAGAAAATTCCTAAATTATTTTCAAACTATGCTATAATTTTATAGCAAAACATGACGAAAACATAAGTAAGGAAAATTTCAGGGCATTCTCACTGATGAACATAGATGTAAAAATCCTAAACAAAATATTGACAAATTAAACCTGGCAATAGATAAAGGATGGTAGGAGCATCTGCGTGGCTCAGATTGGTTGGTTAAGTGTCCAACTCTTGATTTTGGCTCCGGTCATAATCTCATGGTGAATTCCAGACCATAGTCAGGCTCTGTGCCGCCTGGAGCCTGCTTGGGATTCTCTGTCTTCCTCTCTCTCTGCTATAATACTTACCAAAAGCATAACATATAGACTTATTTTATAATAGGCCCTCAATAATTGCATGAGTTTCACAAGTTTTTATATGATCCCCAATTTCCATCCTTAATGCCTGTTATTTGATTTTTGTTTTTACTGTAGGCCTAAAGCCCACCCAACAACCCTGCTCTGTGGTCCCAGGTGTGCCATGTAATTTACAGGTTCAATAAATAATAAACCATTTTTTTTCTTCAAAGTTTCCTAATGGTTCTTGCTGAGGGTGTCTTGCAGTCATCATAAGAATCACAAAGGGTCAAACACAGCATTAGTTACCAATAATAGGCTGAGACCAGCACAACATCAATAAATATAATAACAGATATAAGAATTGGAAATAAGGGAGAAAGAAGCTACATTATTTATGATGGTGTGATTGGTACCAAGTAAGGCCTAAAGATTATACAGATTATGTATTATAAATAAAAATAAGCTTAGCAGTTTCTCAGACAAAAGACCAAAAATAAATCGATCTTTATGTATCAGTACCGAAGATTTAGAAAAAGTGCTATTTTAATTTATAAATGCTATTCATATTAGCGTGAATTAATATCAAATACTTAGGAATAAATATAATGTAAGATATATAATAGCTCTTATTTTAAAAGTTTATAACCATATTGAGAAAAAATAAAGATTTGATTAACTGAGGTCTGTGTTCTTGGATTGAAAGACCTGGTAACCTAAAAATTTAAATTCTCCCAAAATTGATCTGCAGATTTCATACATTCACAATGAAAGTCACAACATATATCTTTGTGGAAATTGATAAGCTGCCTATAAAATTTATAAGTAAATGCAGACAGGTGGATAGCCAAGGTATAAGCTAAGAAAAGGAATGTATTGGGAAGCCATGCTCCAGGCTAAGCACAGTGGCAGTAATGATGAACCAGATAATGATTTTTGCCTTTACAGAATTTAGTATGGAGACGTGAACCCTGCTATTGCTTAATAAATGATTATCAAGTACATAACTGATGAATATCCTGTTCAGTGAGAAGCTGCAAATACCTTGTAACAGAGGGGTCTCTCTGCATTTAATTACCACAGCTCTGTATGGATGTCCCTAATGAAGCTGCAGTTTCAGTATTCTTCTGGGTTAGAGTAGTTATCATGCATTCATTCTCATGCTCATTCCAAAAGAGAAAACTGTTAACAGTTTAAGGAAAGGACTGGGAATGGTGGATAGAGGTAGGGACTCATAATCATATGGGTCATAATCATATATTCTTGGCACAGCTGTGGTTAAAGGTTGATTATATTAATTTCACCTCCAGGGACCCATCAGACTCTGACACCAATCCCCAGTTTTCTATCCTAAGATAAATCAGGAGTGTTTATAGAAAGGTGGAAGTATTCAAGCCTCACTACTCATGGAATCAAAAGTTTTCAGGACCTGAGTTTCATGGAGTATCAAAACTGGGCCATTTGTAATCAGGATATGTGTGACCTTCAGAGGGAGATGGGAGCTCTTCTCAGGGGAGGGATGAATCAAAGACAGCCAGAACTAAAAGCAGAGAAATGAGAAGACAGGGGCAATGAAAAGACTGGGGGAAAAAAGAAAGTTACATGGTGAAAGGGCACAAATTTAGGTGAAACAAAATAGAAGAAAATGGCAGCAGGGAACAGATTAGACAGGATAAAAATGTTTAGAAAGTAAATTAAGTGGCAGAGAGAGAGATAGCCATGGAGATAGAAACAGAGGGTATGACTTTACCTACAATGTAGGAAAGTTTAGGCAGAGAAAGACCCAATGAAACTGGATACTTTGGGAAACTGGCCACTGATTGCATGATTAAGCATTCATATTGATGTAACTGCCTTATGTGTAAATTTCAGGTAAGTGTCCATTTTTAAATTACAAATAAACAGCTAGTAGATTTTGGCACAGTGTACGTTACTACACAAAAGCTAAAGAGAGTAAAATCATTAGGACAATGCACGGTTTATGCAGGAGGATAAAGTAGGTGTCATTTTCTTTAGAAGTAAACAATTTGAAATGTATGACATATAGAATTGTGGTAATATCATAATGTCTTTTTTCAACAATTTTAAGATAGGCCAGTCAGTGGGCAGAAGGCAGTTTTTGAGGACTACAGGTAAGACCACAGAGATAAAATGGTGTCCTTACCCTCAGTGGCTCTTCCTTAATTCCTTGGAATATGTGAGTGTGTGATGGAAGTCTTTTTATGCTCTGCCCTTGAAACGTCTTGACATCCGTCTCAGCCTCTTCTGACCATTTCTTTTTCAATTAGCAATGATTAAATTATGTTAAAATAAATCAAGAGCCCTGTAGAATCATTGCTAATGACATGGAGTCATAAGAAAATGAACAAAGGACAACCATAAAGGGATGAGAAATGTGAAAGATATGACAGATGCTCAGTGAGAGAGAGGACAAGAAAGATAACAAATAGGGATATTCCTGTCTGCTCCAGCTTTAAATCCATGCACAGTCCTGCAGCTGATTTTCTAAACCTTGCAATCTGAATTTAGAAGGCTCAGATCAGGGAGAAAGACATGTCTGAAAACCAGAGACCTACTTTATTTTCTGTAACTTCTCTGAGAATTAAGGAAAATGTGATTCATATCAAGGTTGAAACATAAAGCATAGGTTAATTTCCTGGCATGGGGTAAAGCAAACTACTTTTCTTTTTTGGCCACAGCACAACCTCTTTGTGTGTGAGCACACCCTCTTGCGCTATATACTTCAATGTTAATGTCTGGAATATTTTCATGAGCTGAGCTTTAGAACAGAAATTAGAACAAACGTTTCTGAGTGATGAAGGAGAAAAAAGAAAGCCACCCAGGGACTTTAGTAGATTTTGAAGACTAGAGAGAACAATGTTGCTTGGGGGTAAAGAAAAAGAAATGCATGGAACTCATATTCTGCCTGGTCCATGAATAGCAGGGAGAGTTGCTGACTGCTTTCTCCAGGATAAGGGCCCCAGTAAAAGCTCAGTTTGGAACGCTTGGGACTGGAGAAGAGGACTAGGGAGGTGCCCCACTCCCAGAGGATGGGATGCCTGGACTTGGAGGAAAAAGGAGAAAATGACAGATCTGTCTTATTACAGACAGCTTCATATTTCCTTCTGTTTCTCAGCTGTAGATTCTAACCTAAAATCTTCTCTGGAATGACAGATTGTTCAGTCTGAGAACTTTCAGCATTCACACTATAAAATGGGGATCAGGATCAGTCAAGAGGGGAAAATTAAAAAAAAAGTTTTTATGAAATAAAACAGAGACAATAAAAGGTCAGTGCTGGACAGACGGAGCCAATGAACAATCTGGGGCTACTTTTGGAAAGATCTTTACTTCAGGCCAGAGCTAAAATCTGTGTTAGACGTTTAAGAGTTCAGAGACTATGTGTCTCTAAGGAAGAATGAGGGAGATGCTGAGATATTGCAGGAGAGATCTGACTTTAAAACGTGGGGTAAGTGAAGAATTTTCTCAAGGACAGTCAATGGCATTAGACAGGCTTAAAATAAGGACCCAGAGAACTAAAGGGGCAGAGAATCTCATAGGGTGTAGCTGTGCCCAATGCCATCACCCTGGGGAATACCAAGGCCAGTATCAGCAGAGGCAATTACAGTGAAGATTGTTCAGGGAAAGGAAAACCAGACATTAGAACTCTATTTTGAAAAAGGAAAAAGACATTGGTTGTTTCTAAAAGGCACTGATGGAGGATGCTAAGGGCTACACTTCTGGGATTGCTGTGGATTCATGGAGGTAGGTGCAAATGGGTCATAAAATTGGAAAAACTAATATTTAGGTTTAAATTTTTAAAATAATTTATTTTATTTTATTTTTAATGTTTATTTGCTGAGAGAGAGAGAGCACGAGAGGGGGAGGAGCAGAGAGAGAGAGAGAGAGAGAGAGAGAGCGAATCCCAAGCAGTCTCCACGCTGTCAGTGTGAAGCCTGATGCCAGGCTTGAATCCATGAACCATGAGATCATGACCTGAGCTGATATCAAGAGTCAGATGCTTAACTGGTCTACCCAGGTGCCCCTAGGTTGAATATTTTTAAAAATGTGATTATAAGCATAATTTTGAGAAAAAAAAGCAAGAAAGGATAAACATAAATGAAGTGGATATTACCCATTATTACTGATAGATGTCTGATTTAAATATATGGTTTTAATTTTATTTTGTGGGCAGGCATAACTTTAATAGTTAAATTGTTACCATTATGATATATTTATCATAATAAATATCTTCCCCACTACTGTGAGGAGTTTAGATTAAGGAAGAATTGCTATATTAAACAGCTAAAAGATACGCAAGTGTGCTAGGATTATGGACTTGACTCTTTTTCATTTCCCCTTTTTATATAATGTGGTATTTAATTTTTTAATATTAAAATATTAGATATGCTCAATTTTTAAATATTATAAAGTATTTAAAAAAATAAATATGAAAGGAAATTATGTTGAGTCCCTGGATACAATTCGGTTGCTCTGAATGAAGAGATAGCCTAGAAACAACAAATGATTAACTCAAGAACATCACTGACAGGAAGCTTATGCAAGTCCATAGACATTTACTCTCACTTTTCTCTATTTTCATTTTTATGACGTTTGGTAAAGATGTCTTTTTTTCCTCTTTTACTGTTTCTATTTTTAGTGTCCTCGGGGCAAAATCATCAGAGTTCTTGTCAGAGATGACCAGATGACCAGTGTGTGGTACACACTTTTGTTCTGGAATTTAGTGCTCTTTGCTACTGGGAACTGTTTCTTATGTAGGAACCATAAGAAATACCTCCTTCCTTTCTCTTCCTAACCTCTGTAAGGTTAGAGGAAAGATATGTTGTATACAGATTGCACTGCTTATGTTCACAAGGGATAACTTTGAGGGATAAAAAAGGATAACAGAAAAGATTCTTCACTGTATGCCAAGGTTCACCATGGTGGTCTGGAATAACAATAACACCATGGAGCCTATATTTATTCTGAGGGGATTTCATGGATTGGAGTGTGTCTATTCTTGGATCTCAGTCCCATTCTGTCTTGCATACTTGGTAGCATTTATTGGTAATGTTACCATCCTCTCTGTCATTTGGATAGAGTCATCACTCCATCAGCCCATGTACTACTTCCTTTCCATCTTGGCACTGACTGACCTAGGTATGTCTATGTCCACACTTCCCACCATGCTTGCCGTGTTATGGCTGGATGCTCGGGAGATCCAGGCAAGTGCTTGCTATGCTCAGCTCTTTTTCATCCACACATTCACATTCCTAGAGTCTTCGGTGCTATTGGCCATGGCCTTTGACCGTTTTGTTGCTATCTGCCATCCACTGCACTACAGTACCATCCTTAACAACAGTGTAATAGGCAAGATTGGTTTGGCCTGCTTGCTAAGAAGCATGGGAGTTGTACTTCCTACACCTTTGCTACTGAGACATTATCACTACTGCCATGACAATGCCCTTTCCCATACCTTCTGTTTGCACCAAGACATTCTGAAATTATCCTGTTCAGATGCAAGGATCAGCAGTGTCTATGGCCTGTGTGTAGTTATTACCACACTTGGTGTGGATTCAATCTGCATACTTCTTTCTTATATCCTGATTCTGAATGCTGTGCTGGGGATTGCATCTCATGAAGAGCGGCTGAAGGCACTCAACACATGCATATCCCATATCTGTGTTGTGCTCATTTTCTTTGTGCCAGTAATTGGGGTGTCAATGGTCCATCGCTTTGGGAAACATCTGTCTCCAAGAATTCACATCATCATGGCCGATATTTACCTGCTTTTCCCCCCAGTGCTTAATCCTATTGTCTATAGCATCAAGACAAAGCAGATTCGTCTAAGAATTCTCCGCAGGTTTGGACTGGGGAAGGGGCATTAAATAACCTCTATCCTCAAGTTTTCCCATTAAAAAATCTTGGGGCAGCTATCTGAGTAGAAGAGAAGTAAAATATTTGGAGTGTGATCATCTGATTAAATCTATAATTCTTTCACTTTCTAGATATGTGATCTCAGTTAATCATCAACCCTTGTTTTCATAGCCAAATTGAGATAAGAATGTTCTTTTAGGGGAGCCTGGGAGGCGCAGTCGGTTAAGCATCCGACTTCAGCCAGGTCACGATCTCGCAGTCCGTGAGTTCGAGCCCCGCGTCGGGCTCTGGGCTGATGGCTCAGAGCCTGGAGCCTGTTTCCGATTCTGTGTCTCCCTCTCTCTCTGCCCCTCCCCCGTTCATGCTCTGTCTCTCTCTGTCCCAAAAATAAATAAACATTGAAAAAAAAATTTAAAAAAAATGTTCTTTTATATCCCCCAAATAATTATGAGATGTATAAGAGACAATGTGTCTAAAAATATTCTTTTGAAAAATATACAGTTTTGTTAATATTATTAAATTATTGGTATGAATGACAATAATAGCAATAAGTTTCTTTATAAAATATAGCTGTTTATATAGTTTCTCATGTTTATGAACCAGAAATCAATATCTGTCTCTGATCTGTCTATATTGTGTTTCTCATGCCAAAGTTTCATACTTATTTATAAAAAGATTTCTGACTTCTTGGGGGCAAGTTTGGAACTTGAGTTTTTTGACCAGACTTTGAACTGCTACTGTGGCCATTGGCTATAGACCAGTTTTCACCTCATCATTGGGCAGTAATGTTTCTTTTCTCTCCTGGCCATATCTATCACCAGATAGATCTATCGGCTTTTTTCTATTTATCAGCAAATACTGAAGCAGACACGTGTGAGTTGCTCTAGAAAGCCTGACCATCTAAACATCTAGACAAGTGTGTAGATTCCCTGTTCAATAGCACAGAATTTCATGTCTGAATCAGTGAGTGGGTTGGGACTTGTGCAAAGTAACCATCCTTATCTTTTAATAAGGTTTTCTCCTCTTGTTCTCCATGTCTGTGTAGATTTTCAATAGCATTGTCTTTCTCAGTTTCATTATTGCCAATAACCCATTACTTATTTTTCTCCTTCACTGGTGAGATTTATACATATGCCTTCATTGGTGATATTTTCGTCTTTAATACATATTCATTTTCTTCTCAGCTGTACTGAAAACTTTTTGAGCATGGGGTCACTGCTACACTAACACATCTCTCTGGGGCTGGTCTCTCCAACCAGCATGAGTACTCATAAAATAGTTCTAAGTGTAAAATTATATTGCCTATTCACTCATCCAAGAAAAATATACTGAGAAACATGAAATACCTCTTGTGGCAGTTATTTCTTTCAATACTGTGGATATATAAAATATGCATGATCTTAATGTTAAATAATTAATGTTTAATAATGGAGACATATATGTAAAAGGATATGTTAGTAGTTAACAGATGCTGTCACTGAAATAAATAAATAGTGTAATTTTGTTATTAAAGATTGGACTGAAGTATTTGACACTTTAGCTGTGCCTTGTGGTTCAAATTAATCCTTGCTAGCTGGACTAGGTATGAAAGAAAGTGGTATGCTAAAGTTAACTTCTCTAGTTTATGAACGCCAATTGTACAATATCTTATTCCAAATCCATGTTCTGTAAAACACTGGGAGTTTGAAACTGGTCATGATGGAAATATTTACACAACAGAAATAGGCAAACAGTACATACCTGGGTTTTAAAAAGTTTCCTAGAGAGTTGGTTGTTAAGCATTTACCAGCATACCATTGGGTATCGTACTCCAGGAAGGGGAGGTAGCATGAAGAAAAACAAAGACTGTAGACAGAGCATGTGTTAGTAATATACTCCCATCTCCAGGAGAAAGTTGAGACCTGCCCAAACTCTTTCACATTATCTCAAAAGAGAAATGGCTCTGGGGGCACCTGGGTGGCTCAGTCGGTTAAGTGTCTGACTCTTGATCTCAGCTCAGGTCATGATCTCATGGTTCGTGTGTTTGAGCCCCACATCAGGGTTTGGGATTTTCTCTCTCTCTCTCTCTCTCTCTCTCTCACTGTCTCTCTCAAAATAAATAAACTTAAAAAAAAAAAAGAAGAGAAAGGACTCTAAATGGGTTGTAATGGACATGAACACAAACTGCCCAGATCCCACTTCGGTGAAGGATTTGTAGCCGCAGCTGCTGGAAGTGCTGTCAGGAGAGAGTCTTGGACTTTCAGCCCCTTCAAGGATTGTCTCCATTGCAGATATGACCTATCTAACCACAGTGATAGGCAGAAAGGCCTGACCCTACGGCCCAATGCAAAACAATTCACTCGTACAACTTTTACTTCCAGGACTCTCTGTGGTATTGAACAAAGCTGGCATCAGACCTGACTCACAGCTCAATTTCTCCTGGCAAACCAACTTCCATCCCATATATTATTAAGATGATTATCCTGAGGACTCTCCATATGATACACATTGCACACTAAATTTTACCTCAAAGTCTGCTTTTGTAGAGAATCCTGGGATTTTCCCAGAAAACCTGTGACAAAGATGAAATAAAATTCTCAGAGACATCCTTTTGCAAGCAGGTGGAGTAAAGTAAGAGGATGTAGCAATGATTTTTGACTCTAAAGTCTTAAGTAGAAAGCCAAACTCAGTGTGTGAGCCTGGGAGAAGGGAAATAATTCTTATTCCTGTACTCCTAAGCATTGAGTATATGCACAGACAGAAAATGGTTGTGGAAGCTCTCACTTGGATAAATTGGTAATAGGAACTGAATATTTAGCTTATTTGTGTCAAAAATTTTAAATGACATTAGGTCAAATGTCTAATTCAAATGATAATTTCTTAAAGTCAACCCCTAATTTTTTTCCCTAGCCTCTGTTGTTGTTTTTTTTTTAATATTTATTTATTTTTGAGAGAGAGACAGAGAAAGAGACAGAGAGACAGAGCAAGAGTGAGGAGGGACAGAGAAAGACACATAGAATCGAAAGCAGGCTCCAGGCTCTGAACTGTCAGCACAGAGCCTGACGTGGGGCTTGAACTCACGAGCTGTGAGATCATGACCTGAGCGGAAGTCAGATGCTTAACTGACTGAGCCACCCAGGTGCCCCCAGCCTCTGTTTTTTGGGTTAAAAAATAATGTTAGGTTTTGCCTGTGGATTTTGGAGTAACTAATCTACACTGGCATAAGATGTGAGATTTATTCTGTGGAAATACTGAACCAGAAAATCTCTGGGCTCAGGGACATGAAATGAAGTCACAAAAGCAGAGAGATCATATTTTCTTTCTATATATTATTAAATTTATTTAATTATTAATTATTAATTTTTTACATTATTAAAATTTCCATGATATTAACTTTCTATATTTTATTAATTTTAACTTTTCTATATTATTCATTTTCTATATAATTCATTTCTTTTCAATCTTGGATTGTCAGTTGTCTGTACTTACCGTAGAATATTTGTCCATTCACCTAAGGAAGGACATCCTGGTTGGCTTCAAAGTTTTGGCAGTTAATAAAATTGCTATAAACATCTGTGTGCATGTTTTTGTGTGGACATAATATTGGACTTTGGGTAAATACCAAAGAGCATGATTGTTGGCTTGTATGGCAAGAGATTGCCAAAATGTCTTCTAAAGTGGCTGTACCATTTTGCATTCCCACTGGCAGTGAATGAGAGTTCCTATTGCTTCACATCCTTGTCAGCATTTGATATTGTTGACGTTCCAGATTCTGGCCCTTCTAATAGATGTGTAGTCTCATCACTATTTTAATTTTAATTTTCCTGATGCCGTGTGATGTACAGCATGTTACATATACTTATTTGCTATCTGTATATCTTACTTGACAAAGTGTCTGTTAAGGTCTTTGCCCCATTTTTTAATTGTGTTGTTTGTTTTCTTATTGTTGTATTTTACGAGTTCTTTGTGTGTTTTGGACAACTGTCCTTTTCCAGATGTGTCTTTGCAAATATTTCTTGGTCCATGGCTTGTCTTCTCATTCTCTGGACACCATCTTTCATAGAGAAGAAACTTTCATTTCAATAAAGTCCAATTTATCAATTATTTCTTTCATAAGATTGGGATTTTTATGTCATGTCTAAAAATCATTGCCACAGCCAAGGTCATGTACCTTTTCTTATATTATCTTCTAGGAGTTCTATAGCCTCAGCCATGTCTAATGTACTAAAAAGCCCTTCAAGGCATTCTCCTTTCCTATCACAGTGCTTCTGATCTCTAGCGTTTCTTTTTGGTTCTTTCTTAGTATCTACCTTTCTCTGCTTAGGTATTCCATCTGTTCTTGCATGCTGTCTACTTGACTCATTAGAGCCTTTAGCATGTGAATCATAGGGATGTTAAATTCCTGATCTGATAATTCCACCATCACTGTCATGCCTACTTCTGATGCTTGCTCTGTCTCTTCAAATGATATTTTTAGCATTTTAGTATGCTTCACACACACACACACACACACACACACACACACACACACACACACACCAGCCCCCAATAGCTGGACATGATGTATCAGGTAAAAGGAATGGCTTTAAATGGGGCTTTATTAATGTCTGATAAGGTATGGGGGAGGGGAAACATCCTATAGTTTCAATCTTTTGGTGAGCCTATGCCCCTGGAATTTGAACTCCATAAGTGTTTCTCACTTTTGTTTTGTCGTTTTGTTTTAATTCTCCTCCCTTAGACAAAACAGGATGGCTAGAGTGGACTGTGGGTGGGTATATCCTTCTCCCACATGGAAGGCTAGAGGGGCCTGGAGTTGGCTTTTTTTTTTCTCCCTATGGTCATTTAGGTGCTAATACCATACCAGGTTAGGCTCTGGTTAACTAGTTTCTCCTGAGGCTTTGTTAAAAGGAACAGAGTGCCATGACATGTTTCAAAATGGTTCCTTTCCCCCTCTCCTTGCTAGGAGCATGAGGGGATTTTTCTTAGATGTTTACTGTGGGAGCTTTGAAAAGCTCCTGGAGGCAAATATCACAATATCTTACCTCTCCCTCACCCTGCCATTGTTGGGTCCCCCTGGGTTTTTTAACCCTCAGACTTGTCTACACCGAGACTCCAGCAGCCTGTTAATTTAGTTCAAATTTTCCTACCTTAATGGTAGTTCCCACAGCCATCTTGCTTATGAGCCTCTACTCTGTACTCCCTGTAATACAGGGAGCCAACTCCCTGTATTCCCTGAGTCTCCACTCTCGGGGGTGGTAATGTGCCCCATGTCCTTTCCTTTCTCATGGATCCAAGAAGAGGAGATGTTGATTTTCAGTCTGCTCAGTTTATCCTCATTGTTACGACAGAGTGATGACTCTGAGCTCCTCACATGAAAAACTGGAAACTGGACCGCAGGTTTATTGTTTTTAAAACCAGATCAAGGAAATTCTCATGTTTAGCTTAATGTTTTAATAAGCATTGTCAGTATTAAATTTAGTCGAATATATTTTCCTTATCAATCTAGATTATCACATGATTTATTCCTTATATTCACTATATTACATATATACTATATTCACTATATTTCATATATACTATATTCACTATGTTACATATATACCATATTCACTATATTACATGTACACTATATTCACTTGTATATATTACATGTATATAAATCACTGTGCGATTTTTGCATGTAAAACATCTTTGATGCTTGAATTAAATGCACAAAAAGGAGGAAATCATTTGTTATTCCAGACTGAGGTAGAAAAATATTTGATTAAATTTAATACTGATTATGTATTTTCATAAAAATCCAATAGGATCATGGACTGTGTGTGTATGTGTGTGCACACACAATTACTGGATTATATTTGATGATATTTTGTTTTGGATTAAATCAATTTTAAAGGATATTTTGGTCTTTAATATTTATTTTCTGTAATGTCATTTTCTGGTTATGGAATACAGGTTACACTTGCCTCATAAAAATCATTAAGAAGTGATCCTTCTTTTTATATTCTCTAGAAACACAGGTGTAGCATTTCTGTTATTTTTCTTTTCTGTTTTGAGCTATTCATTAAAGATGCCTTCTGGCTCTGGGGTTTTCTCTCTATAAAACTTTCAAATAGGGGTTTCAAGAAAGACATAAATTCCTGATAATCTGCAGAACATTAGTTTCAGATGGAAATTTCTCAGCCATTGTCTCTCAAATATTGGTTCTGTGATATTCTCTTTTCTCATGTATCTTCACCATATCTTGGAATCTTTGACTGTCTCACATGTCAATTATTCTCTGTTATGTATGTCTGTTTTCATTGTCATCTTTTTTTTCCTTTTGGTGCCACACTTTAGGTATTTTCAGAAGGTTATTTCAGTGAATGCTTGATCAAGATACCAAATAAAGTGCCTTGAGGAAAGAAGTTATGATTTCTCTTTCCCACTGCTCTGAACCTGGTGTCTATATTATGTCTCAATAAAGTGATTCAGAAAAGAAAATGCTACCCAAGAGCCAATAAGATGGGGTTAAGAAATGCTCAGTATTAGGATATACAATTCAAATACTTTCCCATCTAATAACTGGTTTTCATTAACTTGCACATCTTAAGCCACACCACTCTCCATTGTCAGTTTTCACACATCCTCTTTGAATCAAGTTCAATGAAGATCTTGTGTTTCTGTGAATATACCATGTGTTAGGAAAATGAAAGCTTCCCAGATTTCCCAACACAAGCACATACAGATGTGTGCGCACGACACACACACACACACATACATACATACACATACTATTATCCTAATTCTACTTATAATATTAATTATACTTTAATTAATTATAAGTAAATATTAATTATAAGTAAATTAATAAGCAAGGAAATTTTAAGTCTGGATGATGTTAAATTAGACAACAAATCTATCAACCCTTCTACTTAAATACACTAAATGTTTTTCTTTGGTAAAGAACCTCACTGTGAAATGAGGCATTGAGCCATTTACTCCCCCATCAGCTCAGTCAACAAGGTCTATAAAATTTTATTTCAGAGAAAGATGAGTGTGACTATTGGATTATATGGTAAAGATTTGTGATAAATAATGAGATTGAGATTTGGGAGAATGGTGTTGCCTGGAAAACTGGGACTATGGAATTAGTGACTAATCTTCAAGAGGAAAGAGTGAATAGTGCAACTCATCACTTAAGCTAAATTATCATTGAGTTAGATTAAGGTGAAAAGAAATTGAAAAATATCATTAAGCAGATTATCAACTGTTTTTTTATTCATATTATCCCTATATATTTCACCTTTCCAGAAAAAAAACAATCTTATTAATATTTTATGACTAATAAAATATCAAGAGAGCAGAATCCCAAAAGCCAAACTTATCTGATATAATGTATATTTTAGAATGCCAACATGTTAATATATGAAATGCAACTTTTCTAAACTGGATGCATACCTCCCAAAGGGAAGACAGTTTTCCTTCTGATAATAAATATATATGTAAATCCAAATTGTGGTTAAAAGGCACTCTAATACTCATTAGATCACATCCAGACAAATTAGCCTTATGACTTAATTATTTGATAGCTACAAAATTTGATGTACCCTTTGAAGAGTCTTTGAAAGAAGTTTCATCTCAGGGCACAAAATAAAGGATCACAGAAATGGTAGCCTGGCAGAATACTAAGAATAATTAATTTAATAGCAATTATATATCAAAGGAACAGGCAGTAAATTTTTGATTGTCTGTTATTGAGTATTCAATATGTTCTAAATGCTATATATGTTAACTCATTGAACATTTAAAAAAACATAGGAGATAGAAAAAAATATTACGAACTCCTTGTATACATAAGGAAACAGGGGCAAAAATGGCTAAGTAATGTCCCCTAGGTTACATAGTCCGTAAGTGCTGGAACTGGGATTCAAAGATAAGGACCTCTGGATCTCCAATCCATGACCTTTCTGGTCATGGCTCTGGAGCCCGTGCTCTTTGCCTTTATGTCACCTTGAGACTTACACACAGAATATTGATTTTTAGTTTAGTTTTGTTGCCCCTCTTTTCTTCCACCTGCCTCCTGCTTAAAACAGGGGTTTTCAATGTTGGCACTATTGACATTGGACATTCTTTGTTTTTAAAGCCTGTCCTGCTCATCGAAGGATGTTTTGAAGCATCCCCTAGCATCTACAAGCTAGATATCATTAACATTTCCACAGTTTTGACCCCTAAAAAAGCCCCCAGACATTGTCAAATATTCTCTGTTAGGAAAAACTTCCTTCTTGTTGAGAATTACTGCCTTAAATCAATGATTCTCTCAACTTCCATTCTCAAACTGAATTCTGCAGAACACAAATTTCAGATCTTAATAAGTGCTGTCTGGATAAAATGTGTCTGGAGAAGGCTGGGTTAAACTATGTTAAATAGGTTTTGTCAGTGCTGGATTTCTCTGAAATATTGGCATACAATATAAATGTTTACATGCAATGATATTACAATGTACAGGGTTCCTTATGCTGTTTGCTTTTTTAAAAAATATATTTAACATAAAAAAAGGGGGGTGCCTGTGTGGCTCAGTCTATTAAGCATCCAAACCTTGCTTTAGGCTCAGGTCATGATCTCACAGTTCGTGAGTTCGAACCCCGTGTTGGGTTCTGCTCAGACAGTGCACAGCCTGCTGAGGATTCTCTATCTCTCCCCCTCTCTCTGCCCCTCCCATTCTCGTTCTTTTAAAATAAATAAATAAACTTAATTATATATGTATATATGTATATATATGATATATAACATTGTATAATTATATTTGACATGACATTTTCTGTAACATGTTGATTACATATTACAATATATTAATGATTAATTAATGTAATTAATGATTACAATATATTAATGATTAATTAATGTAATTAATCATTAATATATTGTAATATGACTTTCATTGTAGTGATAGTATCCCTATCACATCACATAATTATGATTCCTTTTGTGTAGTTGAAATAATTAAGATCTAGTCTTTTCAGCAAGTTTGATGATTGTGATACAATATTGTCTATATTCACTCTACTGTGCATTAAGACCTATAGATCCTATTTACTCTAATAACAGGTTTGTATCCTTAAATATTATCTATCCTATCCACACCCTCCTCCTCTCCCAGCCCCTGGTAACCAACATTTTACTATGTGCCGTTTGCCCCAAGCGTAATTGACTGAGGCTTACTTTATTTATTTTTTTGATCATTAATTCTATTCATATAGAGGTTTATTGTACATTTTAGGAAAATCTCATATAGGCACTAACATTTTAGAGCAGTAAGATACCAAAAAATCAGATTTTGGAAAAGTGGAATTTCATGGGGCAGTATAAAGAATATATTTGGAGGCAGCTATGGCATCCCTAAAAACCAG
Source organism: Acinonyx jubatus (assembly GCF_027475565.1). Lineage (NCBI taxonomy): Eukaryota > Metazoa > Chordata > Mammalia > Carnivora > Felidae > Acinonyx > Acinonyx jubatus. The sequence continues at coordinate 53,246,278 of NC_069390.1, read as the reverse complement.
CATGAAGTCATGTTGCCCTCCATTGAGATTTTATTGGAAATTACTTGAATTGATCTGACATTGAAGATAATGGGAACAAAATGATGTATTCTGAGAGGTAGTTTACTCTGTGAATAGAGAAATGTTGGTAGATACATTATAAGTTATGATCAAAAGAAAAACAAAATTGGTCTCAGGTGATGGCACCAGGATAACTGAGGTGACTTTCCTAGTAGTGAAGGTGAACAGCAGTGGAAATTGGGCAAACCCATCCTCTACTCTCGTGTCTACTGCTCGTGTAATTTTGGAATGAACAGATAAAACTCCTTTTACAATAGGACCTTCATTTCTTTGCTAGATAGTGAGGACATAGGTGTGTAGCTCTTTTTGTATTCTACCACACTTTTGTCTTTACCATTTAATATAATAGCTCAGGATTGTTCAGAGGCAGATTTGTGGGCCAGAGTAAATAGGACATTTTGCTGGATGAAGAGAGTAGGATGTCTACCCTTCTATCAGATTGCTGGTAAAAGCGTTAAGTATTATGGACTGCCATATATGAATCTCATAGCTCTTTATTGTTTATAATAAATTTACACTCTACACACAAGTTTTCGCATTCTTCACAGCGGCTCAACAAAGTGGGTTTCAAAGTGGGAGGACTACTGTGATTTTCCCACCATTCAACAACTAGTAACTGCTGTCTCTGGTTATTCAAAGCACAGGCTTTTTTTAGTACATTATTCTGACCAAGTCCATTGTTTTTCCCCATCAGATTATCCCAGGGACACTGCTCAATTGCTGCCAAATCTGGACTCCCAGTTTGGGAATTTGGCATAATCATTTCCCTTCTCTGAGCAGGAACAAAAGCTCCAGTGACATTTATCCTCCCTGAAGTTTGCATTAAGAAAAGAAATTGGCCCTGAGATGAAGGCTAGTGAAGAAAGGGAGTGCAGCTTGGAGTAGTCAAAGCCCAGAAGTGTAGTGCTAATAAAGCGCTTCGCTGGACAGAGTCAAAGATGCTGAAAGGAAACATGTTATCTTGGGTCTGGAGTTGCTGAAGGAGAAATGGATGCCTCACCCCAGACATCTATGCTTCCTTGAAGAACTATCTCCCTTCAGATCCATTGTGTTTTTTATTCTTCTCTTATGTCCATATTCAGTGGCTTGGTCTACCTGCAACAAGTCCGCAGGTCTGGCAGACTGGAGCCCAGCAAATCTGTAACAGGGTGAATGGCTGTTTACACTTGAAGACTCAGGTATGTCTAAAGTAAGGCTTCTGAAGTGAGAGAAATGGGCAGATTAGTACCTAATGTATTTGAAGAATCCAGGAAGTAGGAGAGCAAGTCAAGAGGTAAGACTGGCCATTGTACGTGTGAATTCACCGTTTTAGGATAGGTCAGAGGTACAGAGTATCATTTCCCCAAAATGAGCCAGAGTATCATCCTCAAGGCTGCTCAGAAGAGCCCTGGGACTGTAAACTCATCTGTAGGTGTAGAGAATGCACATAATGGGAACCCATGTACTGAAATCTCTGTTCTCTGAAAAACTGATATTAACTAAAAATTATGTTAAAATGATGATAATGCTCATGGTGGTTTGTGTATCTCTTCTATCTTATTCTCACATGTATCTTACACAATTAACAATATTATGAGCGAAAAAAAATGAATGAGGCAAAATAATTCTCAAGAGAAACCCTGAGGAGTAGTATCTTTATAAGTGGTAACTTGGGTACCCTCGGTCACACCTGCCTTTGGGTCACTGTTATATTTGGCTGATATGCTTAAGATTGTCACTACTTCAGCACCTCCCTTAACATTTTGCTTCACTTAGCCCAAAGTATCTCCCAAAGGTCTTAACACTTTTTCTTCACTTAAGCTCAAAGGTCTCAGATTCTGTGCCAAGCGTTTTAGATACATTTTCTTGAGTACTTTCTGAAGTAAGGCACAGTTCCTAGTTTTTTGTTTTGTTTTGTTTTGTGCTCAAAGAAGTTTAGTAATGTGTCCAAAGTGATAGAGGTAGTGAATGACAGCTGTCATCAGTCTTCTTTTGACTCTAGAGGAGTAGCTACTTGAGAGCAGGGTGCCTGTATCTACATCCAATAGACCCATTTATGGAAGATAGATTATGAATATCTGAAGTGAGAGGAGTCTTTAAAATGAGGCAGTAGGAGAAAGTGATCTAAGAGGGAGGACTTGGCATACTTGGGCAGGATGAAGTCTCTGAGGATATTGAAAGATTTAAGGGAAGGTATAAAGGAAGAATAAAATAAGTGTGCACAAATGCCAAGGTGATGACAATTATTGTTTAAGCGATGTTAAAGGAGACCGGGAGAAGACTGTAACATGGTGAGCTAGGACAATGAGGGAAGTATATTAAGACTAGTCACCTAATATGTTATAAATAGAATAATATATAAATCACAAGATGAGGATATGTAAAGCAGTTTTGCTCTTCATTGTTATTTTTCTGAAAATGGAAGGAAGATGGTTTCAGAGTGGAAAAGCTCCTGTGATCACTGTAGGTGGTTAGGGAATTACTTACTTTTATTCAGTCTGTCAGAGAAAACTATGAATTGTAATTGTATTAGTGGAACAAGATATGTTGGGGGCCACGTGAATTTTGGAGGAAGTTTGACATCAGATATGCTAAGTGAAAAAAGTATTTTTGATGTTTAGTGCCTAAAGTAACTGGAATTGGGTGGCCATCATGTTGCTAAGTAATGAGTCTTTAGGGTTCCTAGTAGACTACCTCATCTTCTCCAGTTCCTGATAAACTCTGCCTTTTATGTTCCCTACAGCACATTCCATCTGCTGGGTACCTGAGCCCTGAGCACTAAAGCTCTTTCACTCTTCTTATAATATGCCATGTGTTCTTTTTTGGTTATTGCTAGTTTTATTTTTTTTAAGAAATGTTTTCTCTGTCTCCTTGCTCCATTAGCTATCCTTCCAAATTTTCTAGGAATAATTTCCCTTTTGACAACCCTCTATGGAACCCAATATACCACTAGCCCCTGGACACACATGCTTCAGATTTATCCTTAAAAAACTGAATTATTCTTACCTGCTAGTTTCACAAACTATTCCTGAGGTCCTTCTGAATTTTTGCTTTTTGTTTGTTTCAATAGATGAAACCAAAATCTACCAAATAACTCATTCCTACCATATGATCATGAACCAGTATTTTTTTCTCTATATACAACATTTATATCCATTTATCCTTTATTATCCCACATTTTACTTTCATCCACTTAAAAAAATACTACAATAGCCTTCAAAATGATTTCCATGCCTTCTCTTTTGCCAAACTTTAGTCCATTCTTTACGTTGGTTCTAGTTTGACAGCAATATAATATAGGTCTGTTTACAATATATTGTTTACTTTTTATTAAAATGACTATCTTGCATCTTCTAAGATGAAGAGGGAGTACTTTATATTTATACATAAGTTCATTCAGAAATTCTGGTCCATTTCATTTTTTTTCAAGCTCTTTTTTTTTTCAAAATATGAAATTTACTGTCAAATTGGTTTCCATACAACACCCAGTGCTCATCCCAAAAGGTGCCCTCCTCAATACAATTCTGGCCTATTTCTATTCAGTCTGCACCTCAATACCATCTGAAGAGCCACCCTATCCTAGTTTTGCTGAATTATATTCATTTGCACTCAGACCTGTAATATCTTCCTACACTTGTCTGGGAGTCAATCAGCACAGAATGCCCAATACAGCCCTTTGTTCCCATCCAGCTCATATTTGTCATTTGAGACCTAATTCAAGAATCACCTTCAATAAATCTTCCCTGACATATTTAGGTCAGGTTTCTTTCCTCTTACTGTGTTTTTTTAGGCCTTATATTAAATTACTTCTTTAATTTTAGCTTTATTTTCTAGGTTATAAGTATTTGAACGCAGTTTTTATATATTTCTCTATATTATAGCACTGCCAATTTTCCTTTTATAAACTATGTTCTCAATAAATATACAGTGATGAAAGAATAAATTAATTGGCAAAATAATAAATACAGGTAGTAATTATACACAGTGACCAAAGGAATGATTGGAAAGAGTCCATAGAGTGCAGCATGTGTCAGAGCATTGCTGTTTCTTGCAATATTGACTGTACCCGAATTGTTCCAGGTTCTTATCTTCCCACTTAGACTGAAGACACCTCCATCACCACAATGTCTGTCTTCAATAGCTCTGCCCTGTACCCTCGCTTTCTCCTGACAGGCCTCTCAGGCCTTGAAAGCAGATACAGCTTGATTTCCATCCCCATCTTCTTGGTTTATGCCACCTCAATTGCAGGAAACATCACCATCCTACTTATCATCAGAACTGAGCCTTCTCTCCACCAACCAATGTACTACTTTCTATCAATGTTAGCACTTACTGACCTGGGCCTATCTACTACAACCTTACCTACGATGTTCAGCATTTTCTGGTTCCATGCCCGGGAGATCTCTTTTAATGCCTGTCTGGTCCAGATGTACTTCATTCATGTTTTCTCAATTATTGAGTCAGCTGTGCTGTTGGCCATGGCCTTTGACCGCTTTGTAGCAATCCGAGAGCCCCTGCGCTATGTGGCCATTCTAACCAATGGTGTGATCACTGGGATTGGGTTGGCAATTGCTGGAAGGGCCTTGGCTCTGGTCTTTCCGGCTTCCTTTCTCCTAAAGAGGCTTCAATATCGTTCTGTCAATATTCTCTCTTACCCATTCTGCCTGCACCAGGACCTTATAAAGACAACTGTATCCAGCCGTCGGGTCAGCAGCATCTATGGCCTCATGGTGGTCATCTGCTCCATGGGACTTGATTCAGTGCTCCTTCTCCTCTCCTATATCCTCATCCTTGGCACAGTATTGAATATAGCCTCCAAGACGGAGAGGGTGAAAGCCCTCAACACCTGCATCTCCCACATCTGTGCTGTGCTCACTTTCTATACACCAATGATTGGGCTATCTATGATCCATCGCTATGGGCAGAATGTGTCCCCAATTGTCCATGTGCTCATGGCCAATATCTACTTGCTGGTCCCACCCCTCATGAACCCCATTGTCTACAGTGTCAAGACCAAGCAGATTCGGGATAGAATCCTCAAGAAATTCAAGCAACAGAAATTTTAGGTGAAAGAGACTCTAAAATATAACTTCCTTCCCAGTCCTTTTATATTTATGAATGCATTTCATATTAACATAGAATTTTGAATTTAAATATTACTAATAACATTTTGCTTTTAAGATAGTAGATATAAACCTCAATAATAGTAAGCTCTGTTGAACACCTGAAACTACATAACACTGTATGTTAACTACACTGGAATTACAAAAAAAAAAAAAAAAAAAAAAGTTAAGGCCTTTGGGAGGTGATTAGGTCATGAAGGTGGAGCCCCCATAAGTGGGATTAGTGGTCTTATAAAAGGGCTACAGAGCTCCATTGCCCCTTCAGCCGTGTGAGGGCACAGTGAAAGGAGGGCCATCTATGAACCAGGATGTGGGCTTTCACCAGACACCAAATCTGTAGGCACCTTTATCTTGGACAAACAGCCTTCAGAACTGAGAAATAAATGCTTGTTGTTTAGAAAAATATATGTGCAAATCCTGTATTTTCAGCATAGAGAATAAAGGCATGGTTTTATTTTGTATGTATGTTGACATACTAGGGAATATGGTCACTAAACCCAGGTTAAGCTATTCTTAGCAGAAGTATATAACTTATCTTTTAATAACTAGCAATAAATGTGAAACTAAGAGTCATCAAATCAACAATCTAATGAAGTTGTTTATTATATTTTGGGAAGGGCCTCCATTTCTGAAGAAAATTTAGGTTTCAAGATGGCTTTTGATCCGTCAGTTACTGAAAGAGAGCTATTAAAGTCTCAAAATATCATAGTGGATTTGTCTATTTCTCCTTGTCATTCTATCATTTTTATCGTGAGTATTTTGATTCTCTGTTGTTAGGTGCATAGACATTAAGATTTGTTATGTCTTTTGGAAATCACTTTATCAAAATATAATGCGTTTTATTTTTCCTTGATAATTTTTCTCATTTTAAAGTATGTCTTTTATGAAATTAATATAGCTTCTCTAGCTTTCTTTTGATTAGTGTTAGCATGGTATATCTTTCTCTATTCCATAAATGTATAATTTGCTAAGTATATCTTTTAATATTAACAACTTTCTAAGATATGTCACATACCATACAATTCACCCATTTAAAGTACACAGTTCAATGTGTACTTTTATAAGTTTTAAAATATACTTAAAGGTATATGTAACCATCAAAGCAGTCAATTTTTCTCATCTCAAAAAGAAATTTCATACTCTGCAGCTATCACTTCCATCCCATATCCTCCATGGAGTAACTACTAATGTACTTTCTGGTTCAGTAGAGTTCCATATTCTGCACTTGCTATAAATGTAATAATGTAGTATGTGGTATTTTGTGGTTGATTTCTTTCACTTAGCATAATGATGTAACATATATCGGAACTTCAATACTTTTTATGGTTAAATGATATTTCATTTTATGTTGTTATATAAATGGGTAAAGGATAGCCCTTGCACACAACATGTAGGACTTTGAGCTCAAGCCCACTGGCACCAGATAAAAGATGTGAAATAAATGTCAAATAAATGTTTATATAATTAATGTGCCAAAGGTTACAAAGAAAAACATATTCTATCTTGGGTGGAAGGTGGAGAAGTGTTCCAGTAAAGGATTCTAAAGGACATGATACCAAATTTAGGATTTGGACAAAGACCAATGAGAAAAAGATGAGCATTTTTATTGCAGATAAAACCAAAATACTAGAAACAGAATAGCATTCAGGAAATTAAAAGTTGATAGGGACACAAAGAAGAGAGTTAGTCATGGAAAGGTAGGATACTGGTAATTAACATCCCTCTTTAGCCAGGATTATACTGTGATCACTATTATAAATATTTAGTAATATCTGGTCCTGGGCTCTTATTTGTTGGGAGATTTTTGATAACTGATGCAATTTCTTCGTTGGTTATGGGTATGTTCAAATTTTCTACTTCTTCCTGTTTGAGTTTTGGAAGTGTGTGGGTACTTAGGAATTTGTCCATTTCCTCCAGGTTGTCCAGTTTGTTGGCATATAATTTTTCATGGTATTCCCTGATAATTTCTTGTGTTTCTGAGGGATTGGTTGTAATAATTCCATTTTCATTCATGATTTTATCTATTTGGGTCATCTCCCTTTTCTTTTTGAGAAGCCTGGCTAGAGGTTTATCAATTTTGTTTATTTTTTCAAAAACCAACTCTTGGTTTCATTGATCTGCTCTACAGTTTTTTAGATTCTATATTGTTATTTTCTGATCTGATATTTATTATTTTTCTTCTGCTGGTTTTGGGGTGTCTTTGCTGTTCTGTTTCTATTTCCTTTAGGTGTGGTGTTAGATTTTGTATTTGGGATTTTTCTTGTTTCTTGAGATAGGCCTGGATTGCAATGTATTTTCCTCTCAGGACTGCCTTCGCTGCATCCCAAAGCGTTTGGATTGTTGTATTTTCATCTGGATTTGTTTCCATATATTTTTTAATTTCTTCTCTAAATGCCTGGTTGACCCATTCATTCTTTTTTTTTCAATATATGAAGTTTATTGTCAAATTGGTTTCCGTACAACACCCAGTGCTCATCCCAAAAGGTGCCCTCCTCAATACCCATCACCCACCCTACCCTCCCTCCCACCCCCCATCAACCCTCAGGTTGTTCTCAGTTTTTAAGAGTCTCTTATGCTTTGGCTGTCTTCCACTCTAACCTCTTTTTTTTTCCTTCCCCTCCCACATGGGTTTCTGTTAAGTTCCTCAGGATCCACATAAGAGTGAAACCATATGGTATCTGTCTTTCTCTGTATGGCTTATTTCACTTAGCATCACACTCTCCAGTTCCATCCATGTTGCTACAAAGGGCCATATTTCGTTCTTTCTCATTGCCACGTAGTACTCCATTGTGTATATAAACCACAACTTCTTTATCCATTCATCAGTTAATGGACATTTAGGCTCTTTCCATAATTTGACTATTGTTGGGAGTGCTGCTATAAACATTGGGGTACAAGTGCCCCTATGCATCAGCACTCCTGTATCCCTTGGGTAAATTCTTAACAGTGCTATTGCTGGGTCATAGGGTAGGTCTATTTTTAATTTTCTGAGGAACCTCCACACTGTTTTCCAGAGTGGCTGCACCACTTTGCATCCCCACCAACAGTGCAAGAGGGTTCCCGTTTCTCCACATCCTCGGCAGCATCTATAGTCTCCTGATTTGTTCATTTTGGCCACTCTGACTGGCGTGAGGTGATATCTGAGTGTGGTTTTGATTTGTATTTCCCTGATAAGGAGCGACGTTGAGCATCTTTTCATGTGCCTGTTGGCCATCCGGATGTCTTCTTTAGAGAAGTGTCTATTCATGTTTTCTGCCCATTTCTTCACTGGGTTATTTGTTTTTCGGGTGTGGAGTTTGGTGAGCTCTTTATAGATTTTGGATACTAGCCCTGTGTCTGATATGTCATTTGCAAATATCTTTTCCCATTCCGTTGGTTGCCTTTTAGTTTTCTTGGTCGTTTCCTTTGCTGTGCAGAAGCCTTTTATCTTCATAAGGTCACAGTAATTCATTTTTGCTATTAATTCCCTTGCCTTTAGGGACGTGTTGAGTAAGAAATTGCTACGGCTGAGGCCAGAGAGGTTTTGTCCTGCTTTCTCCTCTAGGGTTTTGATGGTTTCCTGTCTCACATGCAGGTCCTTTATCCATTTTGAGTTTCTTTTAGTGAATGGTGTAAGAAAGTGGTCTAGTTTCATTCTTCTGCATGTTGCTGTCCAGTTCTCCCAGCACCATTTGTGAAAGAGACTGTCTTATTTCCATTGGATGTTCTTTCCTGCTTTGTCAAAGATGAGTTGGCCATACGTTTGTGGGTCTAGTTCTGGGGTTTCTATTCTATTCCATTGGTCTCTGTGTCTGTTTTTGTGCCAATACCATGCTGTCTTGATGATTACAGCTTTGTAGTAGAGGCTAAAGTCTGGGATTGTGATGTTTCCTGCTTTGGTCTTCTTCAAAATTACTTTGGCTATTCGGGGCTTTTGGGGTTCCATATGAATTTTAGGATTGCTTGTTTGAGCTTCGAGAAGGATGCTGGTGCAATTTTGATTGGGATTGCATTGAATGTGTAGATAGCTTTGGGGAGTATTGACATTTTGACAATATTTATTCTTCCAATTCATGAGCACGGAATGTCCTTCCATTTCTTTATATCTTCTTCAATTACCTTCACAAGCTTTCTATACTTTTCAGCATACAGATCTTTTACATCTTTGGTTAGATTTATTCCTAGGTATTTTATGCTTCTTGGTGCAATTGTGAATGGGATCAGTTTCTTTATTTGTCTTTCTGTTGCTTCATTGTTAGTGTATAAGAATGCAACTGATTTCTGTACATTGATTTTGTATCCTGCAACTTTGCTGAATTCATGTATCAGTTCTAGCAGACTTTTGGTGGAATCTATCGGATTTCCCATGTATAATATCATGTCATCTGCAAAAAGTGAAAGCTTGACTTCATCTTTGCCAATTTGATGCCTTTGATTTCCTTTTGTTGTCTGATTGCTGATGCTAGAACTTCCAAATATATAAAGCAATTAATCACAAACATAAGCAACCTTATTGATACGAATGTGGTAATTGCAAGGGACTTTAACACCCCACTTACAACAATGGATAGATATTCTAGACACAGAATCAATAAAGAAACAAGGGCCCTGAATGATACATTGGATCAGATGGACTTGAGATATATTTAGAACTCTGCATCCCAAAGCAACAGAATATACTTTCTTCTCGAGTGCACATGGAACATTCTCCAAGATAGATCACATACTGGGTCACAAAACAGACCTTCATAAGTATACAAGAATTGAAATCATACCATGTACACTTTCAGACCACAATGCTATGAAGCTTGAAATCAACTATAGGAAAAAGTCTGCAAAACCTCCAGAAGCATGGAGGTTAAAGAACACCTACTAAAGAATGAATGGGACTTTATTTGCTGTCTACAAGAGACTCATTTTGGACCTGAGGACACCTTCAGAATAAGAGTGAGGGGATGGAGAACTATTTATCATGCCACTGGAAGTCAAAAGAAAGCTGGAGTAGACATACTTATATCGGACAAACTAGACTTTAAATTAAAGACTGTAATAAGAGATGAAGAAGGGCATTATATACTAATCACAGGGTCAATCCATCAGGAGGAGCTAACAATTATAAATGTCTATGCGCTGAATACAGGAGCCCCCAAATATATAAAACAATTACTCACAAACATAAGCAACCTTATTGATAAGAATGTGGTAACTGCAAGGGACTTTAACACCCCACTTAACAACAATGGATAGATATTCTAGACACAGAATCAATAAAGAAACAAGGGCCCTGAATGATACATTGGATCAGATGGACTTGATAGATATATTTAGAACTCTGCATCCCAAAGCAACAAATATACTTTCTTCTCGAGTGCACATGGAACATTCTCCAACATAGATCACATACTGGGTCACAAAACAGACCTTCATAAGTATACAAGAATTTAAATCATACCATGCATACTTTTAGACCACAATGCTATGAAGCTTGAAATCAACCACAGGAAAAAGTCTGGAAAACCTCCAAAAGCATGGAGGTTAAAGAACACCCTACTAAAGAATGAATGGGTCAACCAGGCAATTAGAGAAGAAATTAAAAAATATATGGAAAAAAACAAAAATGAAAATACAACAATCCAAACACTTTGGGATGCAGCGAAGGCAGTCCTGAGAGGAAAATACATTTCAATCCAGGCCTATCTCAAGAAACAAGAAAAATCCCAAATACAAAATCTAACAGCACACCTAAAGGAAATAGAAGCAGAACAGCAAAGACATCCTAAACCCAGCAGAAGAAGAGAAATAATAAAGATCAGAGCAGAAATAAACAATATAGAATCTAAAAAAACTGTAGAGCAGATCAACGAAACCAAGAGTTGGTTTTTTGAAAAAATAAACAAAATTGACAAACCTGTAGCCAGGCTTCTCAAAAAGAAAAGGGAGATGACCCAAATAGATAAAATCATGAATGAAAATGGAATTATTACAACCAATCCCTCAGAGATACAAACAATTATCAGGGAATACCATGAAAAATTATATGCCAACAAACTGGACAACCTGGAAAAAATGGACAAACTCCTAAACACCCACACACATCCAAAACTCAATCAGGAGGAAATAGAAAGCTTGAACAGACCCATAACCAGTGAAGAAATTGAATCAGTTATCAAAAATCTCCCAACAAATAAGAGTCCAGGACCAGATGGCTTCCCAGGGGAGTTCTACCAGACATTTAAAGCAGAAATAATACCTATCCTTCTCAAGCTATTCCAAGAAATAGAAAGGGAAGGAAAACTTCCAGACTTATTCTATGAAGCCAGTATTACTTTGATTCCTAAACCAGACAGAGACCCAGTAAAAAAAGAGAACTACAGGCCAATATCCCTGATGAATATGGATGCAAAAATTCTCAATAAGATACTAGCAAATCGAATTCAACAGCATATAAAACGAATTATTCACCATGATCAAATGGGATTCATGCCCTGGGATGCAGGGCTGGTTCAACATTCACAGATCAATCAACGTGATACATCACATTAATAAAATAAAAGATAAGAACCATATGATCCTGTCAATCGATGCAAAAAAGGCCTTTGACAAAATTCAGCATCCTTTCTTAATAAAAACCCTCGAGAAAGTCGGGATAGAAGGAACATACTTAAAGATCATAAAAGCCATTTATGAAAAGCCCATAGCTAACATCGTCCTCAATGGGGGAAAACTGAGAGCTTTTCCCCTGAGATCAGGAACACGACAGGGATGCCCACTATCACCGCTGTTGTTTAACATAGTGTTGGAAGTTCTAGCATCAGCAATCAGACAACAAAAGGAAATCAATGGCATCAAAATTGGCAAAGATGAAGTCAAGCTTTCACTTTTTGCAGATGACATGATATTATACATGGGAAATCCGATAGATTCCACCAAAAGTCTGCTAGAACTGATACATGAATTCAGCAAAGTTGCAGGATACAAAATCAATGTACAGAAATCAGTTGCATTCTTATACACTAACAATGAAGCAACAGAAAGACAAATAAAGAAACTGATCCCATTCACAATTGCACCAAGAAGCATAAAATACCTAGGAATAAATCTAACCAAAGATGTAAAAGATCTGTATGCTGAAAAGTATAGAAAGCTTGTGAAGGTAATTGAAGAAGATATAAAGAAATGGAAGGACATTCCGTGCTCATGAATTGGAAGAATAAATATTGTCAAAATGTCAATACTCCCCAAAGCTATCTACACATTCAATGCAATCCCAATCAAAATTGCACCAGCATCCTTCTCGAAGCTCAAACAAGCAATCCTAAAATTCATATGGAACCCCAAAAGCCCCGAATAGCCAAAGTAATTTTGAAGAAGACCAAAGCAGGAAACATCACAATCCCAGACTTTAGCCTCTACTACAAAGCTGTAATCATCAAGACAGCATGGTATTGGCACAAAAACAGACACAGAGACCAATGGAATAGAATAGAAACCCCAGAACTAGACCCACAAACGTATGGCCAACTCATCTTTGACAAAGCAGGAAAGAACATCCAATGGAAATAAGACAGTCTCTTTCACAAATGGTGCTGGGAGAACTGGACAGCAACATGCAGAAGAATGAAACTAGACCACTTTCTTACACCATTCACTAAAAGAAACTCAAAATGGATAAAGGACCTGCATGTGAGACAGGAAACCATCAAAACCCTAGAGGAGAAAGCAGGACAAAACCTCTCTGGCCTCAGCCGTAGCAATTTCTTACTCAACACGTCCCTAAAGGCAAGGGAATTAATAGCAAAAATGAATTACTGTGACCTTATGAAGATAAAAAGCTTCTGCACAGCAAAGGAAACGACCAAGAAAACTAAAAGGCAACCAACGGAATGGGAAAAGATATTTGCAAATGACATATCAGACACAGGGCTAGTATCCAAAATCTATAAAGAGCTCACCAAACTCCACACCCGAAAAACAAATAACCCAGTGAAGAAATGGGCAGAAAACATGAATAGACACTTCTCTAAAGAAGACATCCGGATGGCCAACAGGCACATGAAAAGATGCTCAACGTCGCTCCTTATCAGGGAAATACAAATCAAAACCACACTCAGATATCACCTCACGCCAGTCAGAGTGGCCAAAATGAACAAATCAGGAGACTATAGATGCTGCCGAGGATGTGGAGAAACGGGAACCCTCTTGCACTGTTGGTGGGGATGCAAAGTGGTGCAGCCACTCTGGAAAACAGTGTGGAGGTTCCTCAGAAAATTAAAAATAGACCTACCTTATGACCCAGCAATAGCACTGTTAAGAATTTACCCAAGGGATACAGGAGTGCTGATGCATAGGGGCACTTGTACCCCAATGTTTATAGCAGCACTCCCAACAATAGTCAAATTATGGAAAGAGCCTAAATGTCCATTAACTGATGAATGGATAAAGAAGTTGTGGTTTATATACACAATGGAGTACTACGTGGCAATGAGAAAGAACGAAATATGGCCCTTTGTAGCAACATGGATGGAACTGGAGAGTGTGATGCTAAGTGAAATAAGCCATACAGAGAAAGACAGATACCATATGGTTTCACTCTTATGTGGATCCTGAGAAACTTAACAGAAACCCATGGGGGAGGGGAAGGAAAAACAAAAAAGAGGTTAGAGTGGAAGACAGCCAAAGCATAAGAGACTCTTAAAAACTGAGAACAACCTGAGGGTTGATGGGGGGTGGGAGGGAGGGTAGGGTGGGTGATGGGTATTGAGGAGGGCACCTTTTGGGATGAGCACTGGGTGTTGTATGGAAACCAATTTGACAATAAATTTCATATATTGAAAAAAAAAGTAGAAAAAATACCATTAGAAATGGGTCAATATAAATAATGTGATCTAAAAAAAAAAAGAAAGAAAAACACAAAAGATTGATTTTACATGAACATGGTAGAATTTATTCACCAATCTGAATGGTCTGTGACTTTGTCAGCATCTCTCACACCCAAAAGTCTTCTGAAGGCCACCATGGTGGTCTGGAATAACAGTGATGCTATGGAACCCATCCTTCTCTTAGGAGGTTTCCATGGGCTGAAGCCTGTTCATGCTTGGCTCTCAATTCCATTTTGTCTTGCATACTGATGGCATTTATAGGCAACATGACCATCCTCTCTGTTGTCTGGAATAAGTCTTCACTCCACCAGCCCATGTATTATCTGCTGTCCATCTTGGCAGTAACTGACCTGGGCATGTCCATCTCTACACTCCCCACAATACTGGCTGTGTTATGGTGGGAAGCCCAGGAAATCAAAGTAGGAGCTCGCTTTGCTTAGCTCTTTTTCATCCACACCTTCACGTTCTTGAAGTCTTCAGTGCTGTTGGCCATGGCCTTTGACAGATTCATTGCTATATGTCGTCCATTGCACTACTCAAGCGTCGTCACCAGTGATGTCATTGGCAAGACTGCCTTGGGCTGCTTGCTGTGAAATGCAGGAGTCATGATGCCTACATCCATATTGCTACAGTGCTATCATTATTGCCAGGTTAATGTGCTCAGCCACCCCTTTTGTCTGCATCAGGATATTCTGAAATTATCCTGCTCTGATGCCAGTGTCAACAACATCTATGGATTGTGTGTGGTCATTATTACACTGGGTGCAGACTCAGTTTTCACACTCCTTTCCTACGTTATAATTCTCCATGCTGTTCTGGGCATTGCATCTTTGAAGAGCGACTAAAGGCGCTCAACACTTGTTTGTCCCAGGTATGTGTGGTTCTTATCTTCTTTGTACCTCTAACAGGGGTATGCATGGTCCATCGCTTTGGGAAACACTTGCGTCCCATCGTCCATATCGTCATGGCTGACATTTACCTGCTTCTCCCACCAGTACTTAATCCCATCATCTACAGTGTCAGGACCAAGGAGATTCATCCTGCAGTTCTCTACATGTTTAGACAAAGTAGGAGGCTTTAGAAACACCAGGCATTGATTTGGAGGAAAACTTTCTCCATCAGATTCTTAACTGTGCAACTTCCTGCATATGTAACTTAGGTGAATTCCTTAAATCTCTTTCATTTCTATGCTTCTTCTTTCTAAATTTGAAATTTTGTCATTGCTCTTTCATCTCCTTGCATTTTATGAAGATCATTGTGAATAATACCTTATGAGGTGTTTAATATAGCAATGTAACCTTATTAATGACACATTTTATTGTATTTGAAAATAATAATACAATTGAGACCTCTTAATAATCCAAAGACCTAAACCAGGTTATCTTTGCTAGTCTGTGATTGGTTATTCACCTGCCCAGGGCCAGAATTTTGTGGAAAAACTTGTTTCAACAAAGTAGACTTGTCCTATATTGTACCTGAAATTTGAAAGACCCTGACAGACCCAATCTTCGCCCTGCTGAATATCATCACTATAACCGACTTCTTAACCTCATCCTTTGCCATTTATCTTAGTGTCCCCCCTTATAGAGCTATTAGAATCATAATCACCTGCCAGTGTTGAGATAAGCACATAAGTCATGATTGCTCACTTGAAGTCAACATATAGTAAGTGGAAAAACTGAAGCAGATGTGCATTCACACCACTGAGATGAAGAGGATGATATTAATCCAGAATATTGATGGTTTTGGAGTGTGTTCACCCACATAATCAGATTATAACTTGGGACAAAAAAATTAAGCATTCAAATATTAAATACAAAGCAAACATTTTATTTCTGTTTATTGCCATGATGGAATAACAGCTATCAGATTTAGTCTCTCGCCTTAGATAACTAAAAACAAAGTGGTAAGTTTATAGAACAATTGTTCTAAGAAACTGGGTAAAAGAAACCAATGACAATGATCTCTAAAAATAGGGGGGCGTAATGAGAAGAGCCCAAAGATTTCCCTGACTTACTCTCTGGAAATTTATCAAGTCATGGATAAAGGCAGAGAACCCAAAGAGTCTGACCATCTCCCTGAATTACAGAGAACACCAGAGAGGAGAGAGGTGCATGGAGACTGACACACATGACCTCAGGACATTCCTCAGAAGCTTTCAGTTGTGTATTGGTCAGTATATGTATGTGAAGAAACTACTGAGGCCAAGGAAATAGCCACCAGAAAGAAGCAGATGGAACAATTCTCAGATCTTATATGTGACTGAGAAGAGTTCTTCTTCTTCTTTTTATTTTTTAAGTAGGCTCCAAGCTCAATGTGGAGCCCAGCACGGGGCTTGAACTCATGACCCTGAGATCAAGACCTGAGCTGAGATCAAGAGTCAGACACTTAGCCCAATGAACCACCCATGCACCCTGAAAAGAGTTCTTACTCTTAACAGAGAGGGTAGAGAAACAGAATGTCTGGCTGTGTACTTGGAAGAGTGTTACTTTAGTAATGGGATGAATTATTCCCAGGCTGAAAGCTATATTTGGTCTTTTCTAACAAAGCATAAAGAAAAGTCTTGGAAGGGGTAAAGCTATTTCCATGTCATTTTATGATACATAAGAATAAAGGTAAAATATATATTTGGAGAAATTTAAAAAATGAGTGCAGTTAATTTGTGCCTTTTGTGTGTGTGTGGAAACCAACAGCCTAGAAAGAGCACAAATTATACTTCCTCCTATATCTTATAGGAATATACTATATGTTTAGATGCCTCTTCTCAGACTATGATGGGGCTAGTAGGCCTACCTAATTCAGTGGATCTGTTAGGAATTTCATTGTAGAAAACACTTAAACAAGATTCTCAGTCATCAGCTTATCAATAATAAAGTTAAAGTCCTTTGTCTTCATTTGTTTGATATTTTAAAAGATCCCTCCATTTGGTTCAGAACTCAGGAACTCAGATAGGAGAAAAGGTTTTTAAATTCTGGAGTGCTTCATAAGTGGCCACACATATTTTTAAAAAACCAGTATAAGCATGGGGAAATAAATTCGAAGAAATATCTCATAATATTAGGAAGAAGGGAAACAATGATTAAAATATGCAATAAAGAAAAGTATACATAAAAGATCCGTCTAGAAAACCGGTTGCCAAAAAAAGAAGTTACATTAAGAGAAAGAAGAAAAGGATAATCAAGGGATTTTAAATCAAAGAAAATTGTCTTTTAATGTCATAGATCCATACCTTATAAAGGCACAATTCTTTTAGTAAATGAAGATGCATGTTTAGAAATTTAAAGATATAATACTAATATATTTCAAAGGGGAAAGAAATATCACAAGAGGTTACCTAAAAGAAACAGGAATTACAATGGTATCAGATTCCTTGATTACCGTATAGATGATGGATGATAGGTGTAATCATGCTTATAAAATCATCTGCAACCAAGATAACTGCATCAGTTTGCTAGGGCTGTAGTAACGAAGCATCACAGACTGGGTGGCTAAGCAACAGAGATTTATTTCCTCACAGTTCTGGAGGCTGTAAGCCTGAGATCGTCAGCAGTGCCACTGCCTTCTGAGGGCTGTGGAAAGTGTCTGTTCCATGCCTCCTGCCTGGATTACATGGTGCCCTCCCAGTGGACATGCCTTTCCTCACAGAGCATTTTTTTTTTTAAATAAGAACATCAGTTGGATAGAATTAGGGGCCAAACCTACTCCAGTATGACCTAATTTTAACTTAAATTATTGCATCTGTAATGACCCTGTTCGCAAATGAGGTCATATTCTAAGGTACTGGGTATTAGTACTTTAACATTTAAATTTGAGGGTGGGGGACACAACCAATCATGACTAAATCCATAGTTGAAGGCAAAGTAATATTTCAGTCATATAAAGATTTTGAAACTGTATCTCCCATTCATTCTGTCTTTGGAATTTATTCAAGGATATGTTCCAGGAAAGCTAGGGAGCTATCTGGGAAGGCATGAGGTATGAAACAGAAGCGGATCCAAAACAGGAGAGTAGAAAAGGGCATTCCCAGCTAGGAACACAAAAAGCAACCAGTTTAAGGGCGCCTGGGTGGCTCAGTCACTGAAGTGTATGACTTCAGCTCACGTCATGATCTCCCGGCTTATGAGTTTGAGCCCCGTGTCGGCTCTGTTCTAACAACTCAGAGCCTGGAGCCTGCTTCAGATTCCATCTCTCCCTCTCTCTCTGACCCTCCCCTGCTTGCACTCTGTCTCTTTCTCTCTCAAAAATAAACAAACATTAAAAGAAATTTAAAAAAAAAGAAAAGGAAAAGCAACCAATTTAGATTGGAGCTATAGAATTGAGGCCACTAGGAGGTCATTCAGAAAAAAAAAAGTAATTAGATCCATATCTGTTGTGATATTTTACATTGTAAGTTTCTGAAAGATAATCAAAACTGTTTTTTGTCCAAACTTTTTAATGACTATTGAAAAGAATATATTGGCTTTACAACAATAAAGATGTTGGTCTGGTTTTATATAACAGTTATTTGAATAAATAAACTGTGTCACTGGGACCAAACTTGTTCTAATATTTGCTTTTGAGATTCTACATCTCATCCTGATCCTAAAGTTATCTGCCTTTATGGATCCAAGATATCTTTTAGCCGCTCTCAAGACTTGATGTGTCCTAGTTCATACTCACAGAGGAAGAAATGCGCCATTAAGCATTTGTCTTAAAATTTATTTTTATTATGTGTAAAGACCTAATTGGACCCAAGAGAATATTTCATTGTATATGTACAGGTAAAAAAAAAGTGTAAATTTTCAGGAAATAGCTTTAATGTTTGTAGAGAATAACGGAGAGGATTGGCAAGGTCAAATGAAAGATATTATTACTTCTCATACTTTGTATTCAATGACCTATTTCCTTTTAAATTATTTTTATTTTTTAAAGTTTATTTTGAGAGAGAGAGAGAGAGAGAGAGAGAGAGAGAGAGAGAGAGGGAGAGAAAGAGAGAGGGAGAGGGAGAGGGAGAGATAGATAGTTCCAAGCAGAGATAATTTGCACTGACAGTGCAGAGCCCCATGCAGGGCTTGAACTCACAAACTGCAAAATCAGGACCTGAGCTAAAATCAAGAGTCGGTTGCTTAACCAACTGAACTACCCAGAAGCCCTATCAATGATTTGTTTCTTAAGCTTAAATACTATCTTAGGGAACTTCCCAGAAACTTCAGCTGTGTGATAAAGAGATATAATTTTTTAAAATTTATCTTGAGAAAGAATGTGTGTCTGTGCATGAGAGTGGGGGAGGAGAAGAAAGATAGGGAGAGAGAATCCCAAGCAGGCTCTGTGCTGTTAGCACACAACCTCACACAGGGATTGATCTCACAAATCGTGAGATCATGACCCGAGCTGAAATCAGGAATTGGATCCTTAATGGACTGAGACACCCAGGTGCCCCAAGAGATATATATTTTTTTCAATCCAAAAAATCACATTCTAAGGGGATCTACATGATTGACTCTACAGTTTGAGTAGAAAATATTTAATATTGTTAGAAGAAAATGGCTCTAGAGTTAGTAGCGATTGGTAAGTGATTCCTAAAGTTGCCCTGCATGAATAATATCTATGGAACTGTTCTTGTGAGGTGAAATAAGAATAAGAATAAGAATAAGAATAAGAATAAGAATAAGAATAAGAATAAGAATATGAAGGAGGAAGAGGAAGAGGAGAAGGGAAAGAAGGGGAGAGAAGAGGAGGGGCAGGACAAGGGGAAAGAGGAACAAATTATAATTGACCACTTACTATGTACAGCTATGTACAGGACACTGTTCTAAATGCCTCAGAGACATTTAATTTATACCTCAAATCTACCCAATGAGGAAGATACTATTTTGATTTTCATTTTATAGTTAAAGAAACTGAGGCACAGAAATAATACTTGTCACCCAAAGTCATGCAGCTGGCATGTGGCATAGCCAGAACTTGACCACGAGCACTCTGGCTCCAGGGTTGAAATTTAGGCACTTATCAATAGGTATTTTGCAATCTGTCCAGGTGAAATTGTGGTTGTGGGAGAGAATTCATGCCCAGAAAAGGGTGTGGAAAATGGATCATGGCTCTATGCGTTTAGTGCTACTTGGGGAAACTCAAAGTAGTTATATGAGAGGAGGCTGGTAAAAATTTAGTGAAGAGAAATAGTAAAATTTAAAGCCATAAAAAACGCTCTCTATACTAGTTCAAATATTTGAGCTGAAATTAGCTAGCTTCTTCTATATGTAGAAGATCACTAAGCCATAGAACTGGGCAACATAGTCACATTCACATGGAGGTACAGTGTATCTCTTGTCACATGTGTCAAGTAATGATGACAATAACTGTGTTTTGTCCCCACTCTTCAACTTTTATTTATATACACTTCCTTGTGCTTCTATGTTCCTTATGGTTTTCTGTTTGGGGAGTAGAATATAGAGGTTTGTGAGCAGTCTCCGAGGACTCTATCCCAGATCACTGTGTTAAGTTGGGGTTAAACTGGGATGTTTTCCTAGAAATATCCCTTAGGTGCTAGAAGCCTAGCATAAAGGCACCTTCCATGTACTGCTCAGAAGAATATAAGGGTTGTGCTGCTTGATGCTGTCTGTGAGTCTTTATTCCTATGGAAGAAAAAGGTGAATCAGCTGCTGGGATCTGGTGAATAGTCGTGGCCGTAAATGCAGAGATATGTGGGTAGAGCAGGCTGAGAACTGGATCAAGTGGCCAACTGCACCAGGCAGGAAAAAAAAAAAAAACAACAAAGTTATATCTTTGAAAGGTGATAAGATTATCTTTAAAAGTCTCAGGAAGATCCAATGAATTTAATATCATCCTGTCCGTTGCATTGGATGAAATAAATTTCTATGTCAGCAGGAAGGAATGAGGCCAGTGAAGAGCTGCCGTTGAGAGTAGACTCCTAGTGTTTCTCCACAATAAATAACAGACACTCTTCACTTTGGCCTTAGCCATCACCTTTCTAGGCAATGGTTTCTTAATTGGCCGGGTTGTTTATGTTTTCAGAGGCAAATAAGAGTCAGGGCACCTTGCAGTACTTATTCTTTCTCTATTGGACTGAGCTCACAAATAATTATTTATTTTTTTACCTCGGTATGTTTTCTATATTAGAAAACAATTTTTAAATGATAAGAAAGTGAAGCTATAACAGGAACAAAAACAGGGACATCTCTGCTTTTTTTTTTAGTTACAACCGCTGTACCCTACATTCCAGGGTAAGTTTCTTTACCTCCTTCGGAGTGGTATGACTCATCCTGTAGCACTTTGAAGGCATTACTCAAGTGTCTTTCTCATTCCCTTCAGACCATTGCAGAAGTAGATTCTTCTCTGTTGACATACAACAGACTCAGAGAGCTACAAAAAAATACCTTCTCTGGTACCAAAATCATTTGAGGCTTTCTGCCCAGATTTCTGGTGCCTTCGGCTGGTAGGAGTAGCAGCCAGGCAAAAGTTGGCTCCATCACAGTGGCAGAGTTAACACATAAAATTCATAGGTGCTCAGAGAGTACTGGATATGCTATGGAGAGTGAATGAAAAGTGTGAAAATAGCATCAGAGAGCCCTCCGTTTCCTTTCCCAACTGATCTGCACAGTCCATAAATCATAAACAATGGCTGTTTCAACTCCTGGCCAGGCATCTCAGGGGCCAGCCCTTATTATCTGGTTTAGTGTCTGCGAGAGGCTGCTGGGCTTGGGTCAGAGTTTTTACATATCAGTCAGAAGAATTCAGGTTTTAATTGTGCGAGTACCTATATATCTGGATCTATAATTTATTTTCATTATGGATTGCTTAAATTTATTTATTTATTTATTTATTTATTTATTTATTTATTTATTTAGCTTAAAGGTGTTTCTGACTGCCTCTGTAGTATATTAACTTGATCTCATCTATAGTCTTGATGTTTCCAGTGTCACCTCACCAGGGTGTGTTTCCCAGAGTGAAATCACATGCTATTCTTCAAAGTGAATGATAAGCTCTAATTATTAGAAATCTTCACAGAGCTTGCTGTAAGCCTCCATGTTTGGGATTAGAACTCAATTAGCAGGCTGAATGAAAACTCTGGACATGACCTTGACCTGGGAATGGCTGTGTGATATCTCATATATGTCCTTCAGTAACAGACCTACTATGTATTAAACATGACATCAACTCTATGCTAAAACACTGAGCTAGCAATTTATGATATGGCCTCTCCTTCTCTCTCTGATCTCTCCTCTGATCTCTCCCTCTCCCTCTCTCTCATTTTCCCCTAGAGAGGGAGCAGATTCACCTCGTTTGATCAGTAATAGGATGATATACCACAACAGGAGCATTTTTCACCCAGAAACATTCTTCCTCGTTGGAATCCCAGGGCTGGAAGGAGCCCATGCCTGGATCTCCCTGCCTTTCTGCTCTGTTTACCTTGTGGCTTTGCTGGGCAATGCCACCATTTTGCTAGTCATCAAGATGGAGCAGACCCTGCGGAGAGAGCCCATGTTCTACTTTCTGGCCCTCCTTTCAACTATCGATTTGGCCCTTTCCACAACCTCTATGCCCCGCATGCTGGGTATCTTCTGGTTTGATGCTCATGAGATTAACTTTGGGGCTTGTGTGGCCCAGATGTTTTTGATCCATACTTTTACTGGCATGGAAGCTGAGGTCTTGCTGGCCATGGCCTTTGACCGTTATGTGGCGATCTGTGCTCCACTCCACTATAGGACCATCTTGACATCCCGGGTGCTGGTGGGCATCAGCATGTGCACTGTAGTTCGTCCAGTTCTGCTTACGCTTCCCATGATCTATCTCATCTACCGCCTACCCTTTTGTCAGGCTCGTGTAATAGCTCATTCCTACTGTGAACACATGGGCATTGCAAAACTGTCCTGTGGTAACATCCGTGTCAATGCCATCTATGGGCTCTTTGTGGTTTCCTTCTTTGTCCTGAACCTGGTCCTTATTGGCATCTCGTACGTTTACATACTCCGAGCTGTCTTCCGCCTCCCATCACACGATGCTCGGTTAAAAGCCCTAAGCACATGTGGCTCTCACGTTGGGGTCATCTGTGTTTTCTATATCCCCTCAGTGTTCTCCTTCCTCACTCACCGATTTGGACACAATATACCACGCTACATTCACATTCTTGTTGCCAACCTCTATTTGGTTATCCCACCGTCACTCAACCCCATCATTTATGGTGTAAGGACCAAACAGATACGAGAGCGAGTACTCCATGTTTTTATTCAAAAATAAGACTCATGACACATTCTTGTACTAAGGATTTTGATCCATGTAGAACGACTTGTGTGTTCTTACTTCAACAAACATCTCCTGGTCCTAATATGTTGCTGCCAGGTTGAGATACAAGTTGATTTGTTCCTAGATGCTGACTGATGGATTCCAAGACTTGTGGAAACATCATTGGATCTCAAGTCAAAGGGCTAATGGGGTATCTTGGAAGGAGCTGTGTGGCCTCTGTCTGTATGTCTTCATGCAGAGTCCTTCATAACATTAGGCTACTCTTTTTCTGGGTAAAGAACATATTACATTCGGTTTTTTGAGTTCTGAAATTAGACAAATGTGGCACCAGAAATTTGACCCTATCCTATTTCATGTGTTGGTTCATTTATTTATTCATTCATTCATGCGTGTATGTATTCATTTTATTATTCCTTTAATTTACATTCATTTTGTGTTTATTGTATGTCTTGAATCATTCTAATTGCTAGGGATGAACCCATAAACCCAACCAACACAAAATGGCTGGCCCTGAGGAGCTTGCATTCTGTTATATTCTTTTTACAAAGCCAAGTTCATGGGTTCAAAAACAATCATTGCCAAATCTGTAGCCTGAAGTGGAATGATCTGCCAAACATGTAAGATTCAGTGGGATGATAGCCAAAGAAAACATGTAATTTCAAAACTATTTCTTACTAATATCAAGAGTACTATATTACTGAATATCTCTCTGTATTCAGGCCCGTAGCATAAGCACAGTGTAGTCATAATTGAATTATGTATGATATTTCTCTCTATCTACATGATGCATGCAGGCCTCTGCCTATCACTTCATTCACTTTTGTTCTCTCAATCTACATTTGACTCTAAGATTCTCCATCCCCAAATAGAAGGCCTCTCATCCTAGACCCATGATCTATCTCTACTTCCTCCACTTACTTTAATGTACAAGCATTTACACCAACCTATGAATAGTCACTTTTTTTGTATACTACTGAGAGCTTTCTGTTGATTCAATAATATTTCGCATAGACCAAGCAATGGCTTTTTGCATCATCAAACTTGTCATATTGCTTTACATTAAATGTTTTTTCAGACTTTTTAAAAGAGAAACTAAAGTATAACACAGAGCATTTTTCCTACAACTTATGAATTAACAACTTTTAACATTGCAACTCATCTCAAATAAAATGCTTAATAAAAAATATATATAGAATTACAGTGGAAATGGCTTTCAACAATGCCTCAACACAGATTTTCTCCTATTTTTCCAGGATCAAAATGTATCATTTGTGTTTTTGACACACAGAACAGAAACTTTTAATTTTACAACCAGTCACAATATTTTAGTTAGGTCATTTGTTATTAATTTATATAGATTAAAATATTTTGGTTTGTTTCACAACATTGATATTTATATATTCATCTATTAATAGATATTCATATTATTTTTTTAATTTGAAAAATACTGCATTTCCTGGCATTTATTTGTTGGGATTTGTTTATTCCTTGCATTTATGTTAAGACAGTTTATCCAGGTTTTAGAATTTGAGGTAAAATTATTGAGTAGCAGAATTGTAATTAATTTGGACATATTTCTATTTTCTCGATCTTCGTTTTTGATCACTTCTTAAAATTTTCACATTTTCCAATACTTTCCTTTGTCCTGACTTGCTTGCTTTCTTAATTTAACTTTGTTTCCCAACATTAGTTAAATATTAGTTTTCTACTTATAGTAATTTGTAACTACCATACTCTGAACAAAACAAAAATTTTAGCCCTTTTTTGCTTTTTCCTGTTCTTCTTGTACATATATCTCTCATTTTGGAATTATCCGGAATTGTGTTTCCAGGATTAAAAGGCCTTCTTAAATGCCCATTTTTATTTGATCAAATATATTTTTAATGATCTTTCTGCAATAAATCTTCATGAATATCTTCTAGCTCTGAAATTCACAGTTCTTAGTGGAGAATATCTATTTTTCCTACTAGCTACAATCCCATCTAGTCTTGCAATATTTAATTGTAACTTTATGTCTAAATACATCCTCATTTGCCCTCATATTTGAATAATGAATTAAAAATTCATAGGATTTTGGAACCAAGTTCTATCCTACCAGCTTTCTGAATTTATTGTTCAACCTTTTGTTTTCCTATAGCTAATGCTATTAATGGAACATATGTCAATCATTTTTCCACTTTTTTGAAAGTATATATATATTTTTAGAATCACCTTAATTGTACTCTTCTGATATTTAATGTTCTAAATTTAATGTTCTAGATTTATAAATTTGTAAAATTTTTTTAAGGTTTATTTATTTTTGAGAGAGAGACAGAATGAAAGTGGGGGAGGGGCAGAGAGAGAGGGAGACACAGAATCTAAAGCAGGCTCCAGGCTCTGAGCTGTTAGCTCAGAGCCTGACTCAGGGCTTGAACTCAAGAACTGTGAGATCATGACCTGATTTGAAATCGGACGCTTAACTGACTGAGTCACCCAGGTGTCCCATAGATTCATAAGTTTTTTACAAAGTCATGTTCAGTGTTCAGTCAGTCCTTATTTTCTTATATACACTATATATGTGTGTGCATGTATATATATATATATATATGTATATATTATATACATATATAATATATACATATATATAAACTTCTAGATACTTCTATATCTATTACTTTTAAAACTTTCTTTCTTAAAAAGATATTTTTTAATGTTTATTTATTTTTGAGAGGGAGAGAGACAGTGCAATTGGGGTAGAGGCACAGATACAGAGAGGCACAGAATCTGAAGCAGGCTCCAGGCTCTGGGCTGTCAGCACAGAGCTGATGCGAGGCTCAAACCCACCCACCATGAGATCACGAACTGAGCTGACCTCGGATGTTTAACCACCTGAGCCACCCAAGTGCCCCAAAACCTTATTTCTTTAAATATTTCCTTCCCCATTCCCCCCATATTCTTCTGTAAATACTTTAAAATAAAGTTTGAATGCCATATATTTATTCCATGCATTTTAACTTTTCTTTCCTTCCATCATTTATTTATTTTACTATGGACCTAAAAATATATCCATCTACTCTTAAAACTCCAAGTTTTTATTTTCAGCAATTTCCATTCTATTTTTAGTTCCTTAATATCACCATTTTCAACACTTAGATTTCCTATGTTTGATCTTTTTGATAATAACAACAAAACCTGTGCTTTCTTCATGATTATAATTCTCTCTCCTGTCTCATCTCTTTTTTCTTAAATTTTATTTATTTACTTTGAGGGGAAGAGAGAGAGTGAGAAAGCAACTGAGAGAGGGGCAAAAAGAGAGGAGAGAGAGAGAGAGAGAGAGAGAGAGAGAGAGAGAGAGAGAATCCCAAGCAGGCTCTGCATCGATATGGGGCTTGAACTCACAAACCAGATTATGACCTGAGCCAAAATCAAGAGTCGAATGCTTAATTGACTAAGGCACCAGGGTGACCCTCTCTCTCTTATCTCTTTAAGGTTCCTAACTTCATATATATTTTAAATCCCTGAAGTGGTTGATTTGATTTTTTTTTTTTTTTTGAGACAGAGAGAGAGAGAGGTCTCATGTACAAGTGGGGGGAGAGGAGCAGAGAGGGAATCTTAAATAGGCTCAATGCTCAGCACAGAGCCCAATATGGGACTCGATCCCATGACCCTGAGATCATGACCTGAGCTGAAATCAAGATTCAGATGCTCAACTCTCTGAGTCATCAAGGCATCCCTGAAGTGGTTTATTTTTTATTTTATTTCACACTATCTTGTTAGCTTTTTTTAAAAAATGTTGTTACTAATCTTTGGACATTTGGTACTATTTACTGTGAGTTTTTCTTTGCCAATGTGATTTCTTGGTAGGCTCTTCAAAGACCCTGGATAAGCAGTATTTGCAGGTTGGATTTCTTAGAAACCACATCCTGAGATGGAAAATTTCATGAAGTCAGAATAATGCCCCCTTAAAGATGTCCTCATTCTAATCTTCAGAATTTGTGAATATGTTAAGTTTCATGGCAAAGAGGAACTAAAGTTGTACATGGGATTAAGGTTGTTTAAGATAGGGAGATCGTCCTGGACTATCAAGGTGGAGCCAGTGTTATCATGAGTCCTTGAAGGCAGACAATAATAGAAATAGAAGACAGAGTCAGAGAAGGAAACATGATGACTCAATTGCATACTTATTTACACATTTCTTTTTTCCAAGTTATTGTTTAAATCCCAGTTCATTAACATAGAGTATAATATTAGTTTCAGGTATAGGATTTAGTGATTCATCACTTACATAAAATAGCCAGTGCTCATGACAACAAATGCCCTCCTTAATACCCATCACCTATTTAACCTATCCCCCCACCCACCTCCTTTCTAGTGATTATCTCTTTGTTCTCTATAGTGGAGAGTCTGTTTTATGGTTTGCCTCTCTCCTCTTTCCCCCCCCTCTATGTTCATCTGTTCTATTTTTTTAATTCCACATTTGAGTGAAATTGTATGTCATTTGTCGTTCTCTGACTGACTTATTTTGCTTAGCATAATACATTCTAGCTCCATCTATGTCTTTGCAAATGACAAGATTTCATTCCTTTTTAATTGCCAAGTAATACTCCATTGTGTGTGTGTCTGTATATATATATATATATATATATATATATATATATATATATACCACATCTTCTTTATCCATTCATTAGTTGATGGACATTTGGACTCTTCCCATAATTTGGCTATTGTTGATAATGCTGCTATAAACATCAGGGTGCATTTATTCAATTAAAGCAAAGTAAGAGCAATATCACATGTGTAAGACTTAAGCTGTCATTATATTGGCTCTGAAAATGGGTAAGAGAGCCATGAATTAAGGAATGTGGACAGCCTACGGAAGCTGGAAAAGGCAACTAAACATATTCTCCTTTAGTGTCTCTAGAAAAGAATGCAGACTTGCTGAACACTTTATTTTAGCTCAGTGAGATATGTATGCATCAGCTTTCTAACAAACTGAACTGCAAGATGATAAATTTATGTTGATTTAAGGCACTCCATTTATGGTAATGTATCAGAGCAGCATTAGAAAACTAATACAGCTTTGCTCCCAAGATCAGCACCTGGGTGAGATGGATGAAAAGAGAGGGAGAAAATGATTTTTAATGAAATGGCAACGAAAGTGTCAGCCAGACGTTTAATTTTTTTTAGTGTTTATTTATTTTTGAGAGGCAGAAAGAGTATGTGAGTGGAGGGAGACAGAGAGAGAGAGAGAGAGAGAGAGAGAGAGAGAGAGAGAGAATCTGAAGCAGGCTCCAGGCTCTGAGCTGTCAGCCCAGAGCCCAATGTGGGGCTTGAACCCACCGACTGTGAGATCATGACCTGAGTTGAAGTCAGATGCTTAACCAACTGAGCCATCCAGGTACCCCTTTCAGCCAGATATTTATACAGGAGTCTTTGGAGCTGGAATGGCCCTTCATAGTTGTCCTGATTGGGGTGAATCGGGCAAGCTTTATGCTACTTTACCAACCAGTCATTTTTGGGGCTCTCTGGGAGGAGGATTTGATCTTAGGTGAAGAAGGTCCATTAGGCAAGAGAAGAAGCAAAGAGGCACACATTACAGTGGTTTGGTGATTGAGAACTTCAGATCTGAAAATGGGTTAAGGATGACACCCTGTAGCATCCACTGTAAAACCCAACTAGGGTAAGAGTTTTGTGTAGTGGAGACACTACTGTGAAACTCCACCTAATTCTTTAGGAATTTGCTTTTTGTTGCTTTTTGCCTCTGGCTTTTCTGAAAATCTCAAGACAGAGAAACATTCACGTCCCCCCACCCCCAACCCTGTCTTTGAAATATAACTACGTCTTGCGTTTGCAGGTATACGCTAGGCTGCTTATTCTTGTCCTTTAACAACTGTTCCTATTGATTTGGAAGGTATATATAAAAACCACTTAGTTTTAACATCAATTTTAACATATCTAAAGGTTTCGGGGGTGGGAGGAATGACAATAGTTACATAGGCTGCCATCTTGTTAATAGAAACTGTCACATTATTTTTTAAAAGCATGGGAAACCTATTTTTATAGTATATCCTATTTGACAATAGATCTGAGTGAAGTCATTTTTTCAGTTAATATTCATTTATGATAGTTTTCATTGTTAAATTGTTGTATGATCATTAAACATTTTAAACTCCACATGGTAGAATGAGAGGAATTGATGGTATCTGTATTGCAATGACCCTAAAACATTTTGACACTGTGATGCTATTTCAAAATACGTTTTTCTGTATTTTTGACTTATTCACTGAAATTATATATTATTTTATATATTTCATGTACATTTATAAACAAAAGTATGTACATTATGTGTAGATTCCTAATGCACTTTTATTTTAATGGAAGTACAATATCTTTGAGTGAATATACTCTTCTGTCCACTTAAGTACCTATTTTGTTTTTGCAATCATCAAAGCCATATAATAAAAATATTTTTGGGGCGCCTGGGTGGCTTAGTCGGTTGAGTGCCCGACTTTGGCTTAGGTCATGATCTCATGGTTTGTGAGTTTGAGCCCCGCGTCAGGCTCTGTGCCGACAGCTCAGAGCCTGGAGCCTGCTTCAGATCGTGTCTTCCTCTCTCTCTGTCTCTCCCCCACTCATGCTCTCTCTCTCTCTCTTAAAAATAAATAAACATTAAAAAAATTAAAGAAATATTTTTGTGTGCAAAGCTCATTTTATATTTGAAATAGATAATATAATTATTCCATATGTCCAATGATCCTTATTTCTTCATTTACAGCCATTTAAAAACTTCTGCCATTTCCCATCAGCTGCTAGTAATCCTTTAACATTTCTTGTTGTACAGCCTGGCTGGCAATGAAGTCTGTCAGTTTTTGTTTCTCTCAAAATGTCTTTATAGATAACTGAAGATGAAAAATAAAATTTGAATGGACACTTGTAATTGAGCTAGTAATCAAATATTTCCTATAATGAAAAACCTAGGTACAGATATCTTCACTCCACTATATGTATAAAGAGGACTTAATATCTCACAACATTGTACAAGTGCTTCCAAACCATATGAGAAGGAAATCTACTGAGAAATCCAGTATCTGAACTGAATCAGACCAACTCCAGGATTGGATATTTTTACCACTTATCCCTATGGCCTTTGTGAGATAGATATGAAAAATTGTCAAGGGGGAAGACTGAGGAGATCGGTCATGAACAAAGGACAGTGGGACCAAAACCTCAGAGATGTCAATCCCCATAGCTAAGGATTCAACGAACCTAGAACACATGGTCAGGCCAGTGCATGGGGATAGTGAAAGCTCAGGTTGAAAATGAGTCTCCTATGCCAGGTTATTATGTTTGAGCTTAGAATATGGATTAAGTACTATTTTATCTAGTAAACAACAATCCATAGAATTAGGCTGCAAAATATTACTTAGAGGGAGATGGAATGTATCTATCTTTATGTCATATATAAATGATAATATTTGTGGGGTTTTGCCCCACATGTGTAATTTTCTTTCTATAAATTCCTATCTATGCCATTTTTTTCCCTTAGGCTTCTGTTGATCTAAATCATAGTCTAGGAGTTTTGCCAGCAATCTCAGAGGATTCGATCCCTGGGCACAATTTATAGTAGAAAATGGAGTTAACTCATTTTTCTAAAATTAGAAGCAGCTAAAGCCTTAATATACAATGACTCTCCTTGGATGTATTTTTTCAAAAAAGGCAAATAGAGCTGTGCTGCTTGATATTTGCCTTGTATCTCTATTCCTGTGGAGGAATGAAGCATCAAAGATGAGTTTTCTTTTGATTTGGGTATGTACTGCAGTCAAGTGAAACAGATATGGTCAACTGTGGCTGACAACTGCTGGCCTAATATGATAGGATATGCATCATGTGGTCCAATTTCTGAATCTAATGGAGAAAAACCTTGCACTTTTTTTTTTTACTGAAAATTTTATTTTTTTCATTGTAGTTTTTTTTTTGTTTGTTGTTTTGTTAATGTTGCCAGTTTGATCTTGCAGCTTTTAAATGGAGAATAGGTTTCCTTACAAACATCTAGGAAGATCCAAGTCTTTTAAAATCCATCTATGAAATGAGCATACAGTTGGTTGATAAAGTATAATTTCTGTTTCTGCCATGGGTTATAGGGAATGAATGAAATAGACTTCTGTAGCACGGCGAATACCTGAGGTGAGCGGTAGCATACTACTTAGAGTCTATTTTCAGAGTTAAACCCAAGGTAGGCATCAGGGTATTAAAAGGCTTGTTCTTGGCCAGCATCCTGCTACTGGATGGTGGCTGTTACCTGGAGTTTCAGTCCTTAAAAAACACAAATAAACACAAAATAAAAAACACAAATTGTGTTAAAAAACACAACTCTTCTCTCCCTCTCTCCCTCCCTCTCTGTTTCTCTCATTCTCACGCACACACAGACACACAGACACACGCACCCCTCTAATCCTAGAATGGATATAGCATTTATTTTATTTTTTTACCTGGCTATGTTTCCCCAAGAAATATGGAGCTATATAAAGGATAAAAAATGGAGTCTGTGCTACTTCATCCTGATCTTGAATCACTCTGCCTCAAGGTGGAGACCCAGAGAACATTCCTTTATTTCATTATTTGAGCTTATAAGTGATTAGGTGCTTCTTCATTGTTTTGAAGGCATTGCAAAAGCACCCTTCCCTGTGTCCTTTACACAATCACAGAAGGCAGTTGTCTCTCCAACCAGACTTTGTTGTTCCAGACAGTTCTGTGCTGCTCAAAAATGCCTTCTTCAGGTGCATGCCACCTGAAGCCTTCCAGGCAGTCTTTTACTCACATCCCCAGTTAGGCAAAAGGAGTGCACTCAGTACACACTAGTTCCTTAGCAGTGGTGAAATCAGCAGGCTTTCCCAGAGGAACTGGTGTGGGGTGGAGGGTAAATGAAGAAGCTTTCAAATACCACTAGAAACCACCATTCCCTGAACACTCTAAAATGCAGTGGGCTATGAAATGGGATGGTCTTGGGAAAATAAGAACATGAATGAAAATAAACATAAGGTTTATCATTATCTTTCTTTGTGGGATGTTTCAAGTGTAGAGGTATATGACCCAGCCTGTGTGTGCTCCTGGGAAGGCATCCCAGAGTGTCTGTGCTTTTGATTGTGATAATGTGTACTTCTGATATTGTGTTTCTCTCTTTTCGACAGGATATTTGGCTGGATCTTGGCATTTTCTCTATGTCCAGAAGTGACACATGAATCATTAGATAATTTCTGCACTTCCCAATTACAGAAGTGTCTTGTACATCTGTGCCTGCCATTCTACTTTCTAGCTGGCCTATCTCCTTTTGGATTATATCTGCATTTCCATGTGTGCATCCTTGATTTTTCATCTGCCCCTCTTCAGATGAGAGCTTTACAAAAGATACAGGGCATACAAAATTATTCCGTATTTAATATCAAGTTCTGTGTCTCATAACTTTGCTGATAAGCCTCATGTGTTAAACAAAAACGAGTAATAAATTCTTTGAGACTGGCCCATTAAATGAGTATGGCTCAGCTTATAATAAAAGATATATATTAACAAGCCCTTTCAAATAGCAACCTTTTTCATTTTCATTACCTATTGAAACACTAAGCTAATCATTTTCATAACCACATCTTATTCAAGCTTCTTTTTCCCTCCTTCCAGGATGGCAACTCCTTCTCTGTCACTGGGAAGGATGTTTTATCCCAACAGGAGCATTTTTCACCCAGATACATTCTTCCTCATTGGAATCCCAGGGCTGGAAGGAGCCCATGCCTGGATCTCCCTGCCTTTCTGCTCTGTTTATCTTGTGGCTTTGCTGGGCAATGCCACCATTTTGCTAGTCATCAAGATGGAGCAGATCCTGCGGAGAGAGCCCATGTTCTACTTTCTGGCCCTCCTTTCAACTATCGATTTGGCTCTTTCCACAACCTCTGTGCCCCGCATGCTGGGTATCTTCTGGTTTGATGCTCATGAGATTAACTTTGGGGCTTGTGTAGCCCAGATGTTTTTGATCCATGCCTTCACTGGCATGGAGGCCGAGGTCCTGGTAGCCATGGCCTTTGACCGTTATGTGGCGATCTGTGCTCCACTCCACTATGAGACCATCTTGACATCCCAGGTGCTGGTGGGCATCAGCATATGCATTGTGATTCGTCCAGTTCTGTTTACACTTCCCATGATCTATCTCATCTACCGCCTACCCTTTTGTCAGGCTCGTGTAATAGCTCATTCCTACTGTGAACACATGGGCATTGCAAAACTGTCCTGTGGTAACATCCGTGTCAATGCCATCTATGGGCTCTTTGTGGTGTCTCTCTTTCTTCTGAACCTGGTCCTTATTGGCATCTCGTACGTTTACATACTCCGAGCTGTCTTCCGCCTCCCATCACACGATGCTCGGTTAAAAGCCCTAAGCACATGTGGCTCTCACGTTGGGGTCATCTGTGTTTTCTATATCCCCTCAGTGTTCTCCTTCCTCACTCACCGATTTGGACACAATATACCACGCTACATTCACATTCTTGTTGCCAACCTCTATTTGGTTATCCCACCGTCACTCAACCCCATCATTTATGGTGTAAGGACCAAACAGATACGAGAACGAGTGCTCTGTGTCTTTGCTAAAAAGTAGATACTCTTGCCTTTGTTTACCAAATATTTTGGTCTAGCAAGGAAAATGTGTGTTCTTTCCAGAGATGTTTCTCTGTGTACATTTAGTGCCACAAGATGATATTCCAGGGGATGTGATCTGGGCCCGTTATTGATTCTATGATTTGAATAATCTTCAAAATGTTTCAGGTTCAAGGACTAATTCCTATTGTGGAAGCAAGAACTGTTTTCATTATTTCACTTTGTGTGAGAATGAACAGTCCAAGCAATGACACTTCCCATCATTACATTTGCTAAGTGCTCTTTTCTCCCCTGTTTTTAAGTTCTCTATTTTTACCTCAGTTCAACAAAAGTAAGACAAGGAAACATAACTAATACCTTTGTTCCCACAACATGAAATTAAAAACTATTATTACTGAGACTTATTTATCTTTAATGTTATTCTTAATCAAACACATGAGACAGTTAAGTTGAAATGAAATATGACTCGTACCCCAAACCACTTCCCATTTTTTTCTTATCCTCAGAGACAGGAATGATCACCACATGCCTTTTTGTCTTTCTTAGAGTCTAAACAAATCATTTTAAATTCAGTTTTCTCTGTGGGGGTTGGGATTATAATTTTTTAATTCATGTAAATGGTAATATACTGTATCATTTCATAGGCAATTTTTTCACTTAATATTAAATTTAGAGATCTGTTTGTGTTGATATATATGGGATACAATATTCCTTTTTAAACGTATTTGAATCTGTCATTTGCATTTTATCTTTTCATAATTTGAATGTATGTAATATTTTAGTTATTTTTAATTCCAAATTGATGTTGTGACATCTTTATGAATTGTCTTTGTGCATATTTGAAAATTTCCCAGTGGTTCTACACTTACAAAGAGGACTGTCAGATAGTAGGTTACTGATGGAACAGGTCACTTGTTTATTTTTATTGTGGTTATTTACTGTGATTTCTTTGTGCCCTCTCCCAGTTTTCTGCCCAGCTTCTTAAAAATATCATAGCATGAGTTTTTGATTACACCTGACATATTAACACCTTTCTACAAACCCTTTATAATTAATACCTTATTTTCATATCACAGATTAAATTTTTAAATGAACTCAATACTGATAATATTATCTATAACACAGCATTTTATCCCTTTGAAACATAGGGCTTATGCACAGCTTTATTATATATAGACATCCCAACATCTATATTGTTATTGGTGTGTGTGTGTGTTTATTAAGTCTT
Source organism: Acinonyx jubatus (assembly GCF_027475565.1). NCBI lineage: Eukaryota > Metazoa > Chordata > Mammalia > Carnivora > Felidae > Acinonyx > Acinonyx jubatus. The sequence continues at coordinate 53,211,167 of NC_069390.1, read as the reverse complement.
ACTTTTAATTCTAATCTACTTGCAATTTATTTTGATGTAAGGTGTAAGAATATTAAACACCTTTCTGTTTCTATTTCTAATCTGTTTAATAACATAATTGACTTAAGAACTCATCACTTCAGAACTGATTTGCATTTTTTTCTTTCTTCATATTAAATTTCAATTTGTACAAGAGTTTGCTTTTCATTTATATAGTTGGTTTGCTGTTTGTTCTTGAATCAGTGTCAGTCATCACTAGAGAACTACATTTTAATGACTTTTAAAGCTGATTATCCTCCTGTACTTTTCTCACTCTTCATTTGTTCTTTAAGCTAATTTGTAGAACAATAAAATGAAATGCTGTCATTTTGCTATAGTTAAAAATATCCTGATGGAATTTTGAGTTCACTTATTCCTTGGTTCATTTACTATCAATCAATTTAACAATGTGTTATTAATTCCTTGAAATCTTAACTGAGACTTAATTATGCTCCTCATTTGGATAAGCACAGATGATAAAATGTACATCTGTGACTGTTCTGTGACTACCCTGTTAGCACTCTGTTTCCCAGAATTCTCTTCCCTGTAAGTTTCCGGTTGAGAGTTGGTCACATAAGAAATGCATAAGCCGTGGGAGCAAATGTGAAACAGCAGCCATTATTTTCTGTGGCTCAATATTGTTTTCAGGCAGTGATAGAAACACAGCGATACTAGAGGATTCTAATTTCTCCCCGTATCCCTCAGCTTCATGCACAGCTCTCCATGCCTACTGACCTGCTGACCAACAGCCATCACAAATCTACCACCGGGTATTCTACTTGTGCACACAGAGGCAGTAGCCAGGAATAACAAACCATCTACCTTAAATTTCAACACTCACTCCTTTATGATTCCATCCCAGAAGCTGAAAGTATCTAGTCTTTTTTTTTTTCATTTCTTTTCAACGTTTATTCATTTTTTGATAGAGAGACAGAGTGTGAGCGGGGGAGGGAGGGGCAGAGAGAGAGACACACAGAATCCCAAGCAGGCTCCAGGCTCTGAGCTGTCAGCACAGAGCCAGATGTGGGGCTCAAACTCACAGACTGTGAGATCATGACCTGAGCCAAAGTTGGACGCTCAACCAACTGGGCCACCCAGGCATCCCTGAAAGTACCTAGTCTTCTGCAAACATCACCTATTCATGCAGGCCTAATCTGACTAGAAAATTTGTTTTGGGATCTATTTTTCCCCCTAGCTACTCCCACAATTGCATCTAACTCCTATATTTATTTATTATTTTTTATTTTTTAAAATTTACATCCAAATTAGTTACCATATAGTGAAACAATGATTTCAGGAGTAGATTCCTTAATGCCCCTTACCCATTTAGCCCATCCCCGCTCCCATAATCCTTCCAGCAACCCTCAGTTTGTTCTCCACATTTATGAGTCTCTTCTGTTTTGTCCCCCTCCCTGTTTTTATATTATTTTTGTTTCCCTTCCCTTATGTTCATCTATTTTGTCTCTTCAATCCTCATATGAGTGAAGTCATATGATTTTTGTCTTTCTCTGACTAATTTCACTTAGCATAATACCCTCCAGTTCCATCCACGTAGTTGCAAATGGCAAGATTTTATACCTTTGATAGCCGAGTAATACTCCATTTTATATATACATTTTCTTTATCCATTCATCTATTGATGGACATTGGGCTCTTTCCATACTTTGGATATTGTTGATAGTGCTCTAAAAACATGGGGGTGCATGTGTCCCTTCGAAACAGCACACCTGTATCCCGTGGATAAATGCCTAGTAGTGCAATTGCTGGGTCGTAGGGTAGTTCTATTTTTAGTTTTTTGAGGGACCTCCATACAGTTTTCCAGAGTGGCTGCCAGCTTGCATTGCCACCAACAATGCAAAAGAGATCCTCTTTCTCAGCATCCTCGCCAACATCTGTCATTGGCTGAGTTGTTAATGTGAGCCATTCTGACAGGTGTGAGGTGGTATCTCATTGTGGTTTTATTTCTATTTCCCTGATGATGAGTGATGTTGAGCATTTTTTCATGTGTCGGTTGGCCATCTGGGTGTCTTCCTTGGAGAAGTGTCTATTCATGTCTTTTACCCATTTCTTCACTGGATTCTTTGTTTTTTGGGTGTTGAGTTTGATAAGTTCTTTACAGATTTTGGATACTAACCCTTTATCTGATATGTCATTTGCAAATATCTTCTCTGATTCTGTCAGTTGCCTTTTAGTTTTGCTGATTTTTTCCTTCGCTGTGCAGAAGCTTTTTATTTTAATGAGGTCCCACTAGTTGATCTTTGCTTTTGTTTCCCTTGCCTCCAGAGATGTGTTGAGTAAGAAGTTGCTGTGGCCAAGATCAAAGAGGTTTTTGCCTGCTTTCTCCTCGAGGATTTTGATGGATTCCTGTCTTACATTTAGGTCTTTCATCCATTTTGAGTTTATTTTTGTGTATGGTGTAAGAAATTGGTCCAGGTTCATTTTTCTGCATGTTTCTGTCCAGTTTTCCTAGCACCACTTGCTGAAGAGACTGTCTTTATTCCATTGGATATTCTTTCCTGATTTATCACAGATTAGTTGGCCATATGTTTGTGGGTCCATTTCTGGGTTCTCTATTCCATTCCACTGATCTGAGTGTCTGTTCTTGTGCCAGTACCATAGTCTCTGGATGATTACAGCTTTGTAGTATAGCTTGAAGTCTGGGATTGTGATGCCTCCTGCTTTGGTTTTCTTTTCAAGATTGTTTTGGCTATGCAGGGTCTTTTCTGTTTCCATACAATTTTAGGATTATTTGTTCTAGCTCTGTGAAGAATGCTCATGTTACTTTGATAGGGATTGTATTGAATATGTAGATTGCTTTGGGTAGTATCGACATTTTAACAATATTTGTTCTTAGTTTCCAGGAGCATGGAATCTTTTTCCATTTCTTTGTGTCTTCTTCAATTTCTTTCATAAGCTTTCTATAGTCTTCAGTGTATAGATTTTTCACCTCTTTGGTTAGATTTATTCCTAGGTATTTTATGTTTTTTTGTGCAACTGTAAATGGGATCGATTCCTTAATTTCTCTTTCTGTTGCTTTATTGTTGGTGTATAGGAATCCAACCGATTTCTGTGCATTGATTTTATATCCTGAAACTGTGCTGAATTCATGAATCAGTTCTAGCAGTTTTTTGGTGGAAGCTTTTGGGTTTTCCATATAGAGTGTCATGTCATCTGTGAAGAGTGAAAGTTTGACCTTCTCCTGGCCAATTTGGATGCCTTTTATTTCTTTGTGTTGTCTGATTGCAGACGCTAAGACTTCCAAAACAATGTTGAATAACAGTGGTGAGAGTGGACATCCCTATCTTGTTCCTGACCTTAGGGGGGAAAGCTCTCAGTTTTTCCCTATTGAGGATGATATTAGCGTTGGGTCGTTCATATATGGCTTTTATGATCTCGAAGTATGCTCCTTCTATCCCTACTTTCTTGAGGGTTTTTATGAAGAAAGGATGCTGTATTTTGTCAAATGCTTTCTCTGCATCTATTGAGCAGATCATATGGTTCTTGTCCTTTCTTTTATTGATGTGATGAATCACATTAATTGTTTTGTGGATATTGAACCAGCCCTGCATCCCAGGTATAAATCCCGCTTGGTTGTGGTGAATAATTTTTTTAATGTATTGTTGGATCCGGTTGGCTAATATCTTGCTGAAGGTTTTTGCATCCATGTTCATCAGGAAAATTGGTCTATAGTTCTCCTTTTTAGTGGGGTCTCTCTCTGGTTTTGGAATCAAGGTAATGCTGGCTTCATAGAAAGAGTTTGAAAGTTTTCCTTCCATTTCTATTTTTTGGAACATTTTCAAGAGAATAGGTGTTAACTTTTCCTTAAATGTTTGGTAGAATTCCCCTGGAAAGCCATCTGGCCCTGGACTTTTGTCTTCTGGCAGATTTTTGATTATTAATTTGATTTCCTTACTGGTTATAGGTCTGTTCAAATTTTCTATTTCTTCCTGATTCGGTTTTGGTAGTGTTTATGTTTGTCCCAGTATAGGGTCTATTCTGGAGAACATTCCATGTGTGCACTGGAGAAAAATGGATATTCTTCTGCTTTAGGATGAAATGTTCTGAATATACCTGTTAAGTCCATCTGGTCCAGTGTGTCATTCAAAGCCATTGTTTTCTTGTTGATTTTTTGATTAGATGATCTGTCCATTGCTGTGAGTGGGGTGTTGAAGTCTCCTACTATTATGGTATTATTATCAATTAGTTTCTTTATGTTTGTGATTAATTGATTTATATATTTGCGTGCTCTCACATTTGGCACATAAATGTTTACAATTGTTAGGTGGATAGACCCCTTGAGTATGATATAATGCCCTTTTGCATCTCTTGATACAGTATTTATTTTAAAGTCTAGATTGTCTGATATAAGTATGGCTACTCCAGCTTTCTTTTGTTGACCATTAGCACGATAGATGGTTCTCCATCCCCTTATTTTCAATCTGAAGGTCTCTTTAGGTCTAAAGTGGGTCTCTTGTAAACAGCATACAGATGTACCTTGTTTTCTTATCCATTCTGTTACCCTTTGTCTTTTGATTGGAGCATGGAGTCCATTGACGTTTAGAGTGAGTACTGAAAGATAGGAATTTATTGTCATTATGATGCTTGTAGAATTGCAGTTTCTGGTGGTGTTCTCTGGTCCTTTCTAATCTTTTGTTGCTTTTGGTATTTATTTATTTTTTATATTTTTTTCATCTTTTCTCCCCTCAGAAAGTCCCCCTTAAAATTTCTTGCAGGGCTAGTATAGTGGTCAGAACTCCTTTAATTTTTGTTTGTCTGTGAAATTTTTTATCTCTCCTATTCTGAATGACAGTCTTGCTGGATAAAGAATTCTTGGCTGCATATTTTTCTGATTCAGCACACTGAGTATATCCTGCCACTCCCTTCTGGCCTGCCAAGTTTCTGTGGACGGGTCTGCTGCAAACCTGATCTGTCTTCCCTTGTAGGTTAAGGACTTTTTTTCCCTTGCTGCTTTCAGGATTCTCTCCTTGCCTGAGTATTTTGTGAATTTGACTATGATATGCCTTGTTGATGGTCCGTTTTGTTGAATCTAATGGGAGTCCTCTATGCTTCCTGGATTTTGATGTCTGTGTCTTTCCCCAGGTTAGGAAAGTTTTCTGCTATGATTTGCTCACATAACCCTTCTGCCCCTATTCCTCTCTCTTCCTCTTCTGGGACCCCTATGATTCTGATGTTGTTCCTTTTGAATGAGTCACTGATTTCTCTAATTCTTAAATTGTGCTCTTTTGCCTTCATCTCCCTCTTTTTTTTCTGCTTCATCATTCTGTATAAGTTTGTCCTCTATATCGCTAATTCTCTGTTCTGCCTCATCCATCCTTGCCGCCGCTGCATCCATCTGTGATTGCAGCTCAGTTATAGCATTTTTAATTTCATGCTGGCTATTTTTTACATCTTTTATCTCTGCAGAAAGGGATTCTAATCTGTTTTCGACTCCAGCTAGTATTCTTATTATCGTGATTCTAAATTCTGGTTCAGACATCTTGCTTGTATCTGTGTTGGTTAAATCCCTGGCTGTCATTTCTTTGTGCTCTTTCTTTTGGGGTGAATTCCTTCATTTTGTCATTTTGAAGGGAGAAAAGGAATTAATGAGGTAGAAAAATTGAAATTAAAAAATAAAATTAAAAAAAGTATTAAAATTAAAAATTAAAGACACACACACACACACACACAAATCGAATAGATGATGCTAGATCCTAGGTGTGTTTTGGTCTGAGTGTTGAAAGTGTTTTGACAGATTAGAGAAAAAAAGGGGGGGGGAGGAAATCGTTTGAGAATTTGAAAAAATGAATACACTGAAGTAGACTAAAATGAGATGGGGTAAAATAGAATTTGAAAAAATATACACAAAAGTAAAGAATATAGTAAAAAAAATTAAAGAAACATATTTTTAATAAAAATTAAAAATAAATGTGATTTTTTAAATTTTCTGTATTTAAGAAAAAAGAAAAGAAACAAAAAAGAAGAAAGAAAAAAAGAAAAAAGAAATCGTTTGAAAATTTGAAAAAGTGAATACATTGTAGTAGACTAAAATAAAATGATGGAGGTAAAATAGAATTTGAGCAAATTTGCATAAAAGCAAAAAATATAGTAATAAAAATTAAATAAAAATATTTTAATAGAAATTGAAAGTAAAGTGAACTTTTTCTCTTTCTGCATTCAAGAAAAAGGAAAGAAACTAAAAAGAGAAATAAGAAAAAGAAAGAAAAAAGGAAACTGTTTGAAAATTTGAAAGGTGAATATACTGAAGTAGGCTAAAATAAAATGATGGAAGTAAACTATAATTTGAAAAAAATTTACTCAAAAGTAAAAAATATAGTAATTAAAATTAAAGAAAGATATTTTTAATAAAAATTGAAAATAAAAATGAATTTTTTCTCTTTCTGTATTCAAGAAAAAGAAAAGAATTGTAAAAGAGAAAAAGAAAAAAGAAAGAAAATTGAATAGATGAACCTGCTAACAGATTGAAGTAGGACTGAAGTTGCTTCGTTTTCTCCTAGAAGTCAGTCTATGTAGCTCTTTATAGTCCATAAATTAAGCCGGCGGTGAGTCTTGTGTACTTGAAGAGCAAAGATGGCCTAGTTGGGTGGGGCTCAGTGTAACAGCTCCACTCTCCACTAGATGGCGCTGCTAGCCTACTGGGATGGATTGTTGCAGCGCTCATTGGTGCATATGCGCATGCACAGGAATGGTGAAAATGGCGCCTCCCAGGTACCCGGTCTGTTCTCCCGGATCATCAATCGCGCACAGTCCTCTGTCTTCAACTCTTGTCCACTCCCCGCTTTTTCACTCTCTGTGACCAGGCCCAAGGCAATACCTCTCTCCCAAGTTTTGTCTCAGACGCGGCTATTTTCCCCAGCCCCTTACTTCTAAAGGACTGCAGCTTTGACCTGTTCTGCCCCTCTGCGGGAGGGCCTCACCGAGCAATGGCCAAATGAGAAATGGCTGAATATTGAGTGCACCCAGGAATGCCCACTGGACCCTGTTGTTGCCGGTGCCCTGAGACTGTGGCCAGGTGCCAGCCCGCCCCAGAAAAAGTTCACGAGACAGAGTAGCTGCAGCGTTTCAGGGATTATGGAAAATCACAACACACATCTGGCACCAGGCTTTACCCTTAGCAACCTTGCCCCAGCACCAGCGAATGCGGCTGCCTTCCAAGGTCTGCTGGCACCAGGTGGCTTCAACAGTCTCAAGTGTCCTTCCAGCAGTGGAACCGCTTTTCTTCATGTGGCCCAAGAACCTCCCAGGCCCCACTCTGTTCCTGGGGATTCGTCTTTCCCACCAGAGCACCACCAGGTATCGAGCTGCGGAGTTGCAGCCTTTGCGTTCCCCTTGTTTACAGTCTTAATGGAATTTAAACCCTCTCCTTTCTCCCTTTTTAGTTTAGTACCTGCAGCTGTTTCGAGTTTTCCACTTTCTCTCCAGCTGCTTTTGGGGAGGGGTACTTTTCCCATACTCTCCCTTCCTCCCCAGTCTCTGTCCTCTCTCCACAGGCAAAAGCAGTTCCCTACCTTTCACAGCTTCTCGCTCCCCAATTTCAGCTCTCCGCGCCGTGTACCTGCTGAATTTTGTGGTTCAGGTTGTGCATATAGTTGTGTTAATCCTCCAATCAGTTTTCTAGGTGTGTCGGATGGTTTAGTGTTGGTCTGGCTGTATTTCATGGATGTGAGACACACAAAAAGCTTCCATGCTGTTCCGTCATTTTGGCTCTTCCCCTCCGCAGCTAACTCCTATAATAAATTCTTTATTCTTCATACTCTTAGTAGTTCTGAACCTTAGTTGACATAAATATAGATACCAAAAGTGGTTCCTGGATAACAAATTCTTAAGGATGGAATTTGGAATTAGTTCCTTATCTAATGAGCCTTAGGGATAGCAAGGCCCCTGCTGCTATTGGCAAAAGAGACATTGGTCATTTGTAGAATGCAGTGATGAAACTGTTATGTATATTATTATTCTCCGTAACCAAGGGCTTAAAGGAGGCAAACCTTTTTGAGTGTCCAAGTATTTCTGCCAAAGATTTTAATAATAAGAATGAGGACATTAGAGACTTGATTTTTTTGTATGATAAATAAGCCAGAGAAGTTGGATAAAGACAACAATGAACTCAGGGCTTTAATACCCAGCTGAAAGTCCAGGTAAGGAAATAAAGCATTTTTGACTATGCTAAAAAAAGAAAATCATCTTCTACGAGGTCGTTTATTGGAAAGAAATAGAACTCCAAAAATTGGAATGATGTTATGTGGGTAGACTCCAATGAAGCAAATCCTGAATCCTGCCAACCCCCCTTTTACCGTTAGAAGTGGCTCTTATTCTCTTGTCTCAGTTAGATAGTCTCCCTCTGTCCAAAATAAATGTAATATCCTCCCCTGAGGTAGCTGACTTGAAATGGATTCCTAATCTTAGCCATGAAAAGTTCCCACCACTTCTTACAGTTTCTGAGAATAATGGTGTTTAATAAGAATAAAATGTGGGTCACCTATGTAATTTTTCTATTAACTATGTTATGAAAGCTAAAAAAAAGTAAAATTAATTCAATAGAATATGTAATCTAACCTAATATTATTCAAAAATTATTTAAACATAAAATCAATATACCTATCAATTAAATATTTGATATCATTGAAATTATCAAAGTAAGTCTTCTTAATCCAGTATTTAACACTTGAAGCACATCTTTTTTTGTACTAATCTTTTTGTACTATTTTTTGCACTAAATAATCAATGGCTAAAATAATATGCAACATAAGAAATTATGTTGAATTGAAAAATATTTTATATTTATATTAAAGTAAATATTAAAATTCATCCCATCAGTTGAATTTGCCACATGTCCGATGTTCAATAATCATATATGGCTAGTGTCTACTGTGTGGGAAAGTACAATTCTAGGTCTATAACTGGACTCAAATGCCAGCAGGTTCCAGGAATAAAATATACTAACCAAAAGAATTGCAAGATTTTGCCACTTTATACAGATAGAAGCCTGGGGATCATGTGTGGTACTGAACTCTGAGTACTAGATCTGAGTAGAAGAAATGTGACACAGTATGAGGCTGAATTGTAATATGAGAATATTAAATAGAGATTCTGGATTCAATGTATTTGGGAGTGGCTCCAACAGTTAGATGATTGACTAAAACCTGTTCTCAAAGATGGTCCTCAGTAAAATGGATGGAAATGCCAGACTTTCTCTGAAAAATACCATAAAAAAAAGTTCCCAAAGACTTCCAGGAACACAGAATGTTAGAGTTTATTTATCATGCATACCTGCTCAGTCAGCCCCTAAGTCTATCCTGGAGGGCCTAGAAAACACTCTCCTCATCATGGCTGTGAGAAATATATTCCTGAGGAAAACCTAGGAAACCAGGAAAAGTTCTGCAAGTAGGAATGATGTCAGGAATTTTTTCTGTCAAACTGTTCTTCCTGATTTGAATCTTGAGACAGCTCTGAAGCCTGGAGCCCACTGAAGTGGGCTATCTCCCCTTGAAGAAGGATCCTGCTGAGCAGCTGACTATACACTAGTCTTCCTGAAAGGGACATGTGATCATTTATTATCAAGACTGTGCACTGGGAAGAGAAATAGCGAGAATCTTGGGTGATTATAAGACATTGGTCCTGAACCAACATTAATATCTGGAGAAGCAAAATGTCACTAGTCAGTGTAGGGGTGTTTGAAGGTCACTACAAGATCAGTTGCACTGAACAACCACACACTAGAGAACAAACCCTCAAAGTGACTTTCCTCCTTCCCTTCATCTTTCCCTTGTACCCCACTCCTCCTTCCTCGGATTTTACTCCATGGAATTTTACTGACTCAAGCTTTGTTCTCTAAAGAACTCCTACCAAGACCATTGGAATCATAGTGACCGTAGTAAGTATGCACTCAGAACTAGGTTTCACAGCAAAGATCCTATTGCTAATAGTATAGTGATACCATTAGTATACTGCAATATATAGTCTGGTCTGCAGACCATATGTGATGCTATCATTTTTGCTCAGGATTTCACTCTGGCTAATTAAGAGGAGGCACAGGTCAAAAATGAGACTTGATAGTTCTAGGGCTATTTAAATGATCTATTTCATATTAATAAGATGTGGCAATTTGTAGAGTTTGAGGAATCGGTCCATTTGATCTACATGGTCATTTTCGTTTTTATGGAACTGTCAATGTCTGTAGTATCTAGAGTGATATACCCTGCTTCATTCCTGACATGGAGAAACCATCTTCTGTCTTTCTCCCTTTCCCTTTCATTTTTTTTTCCTTCTTCTTAATCAGTCCTTACAGAAGCTTGTTAATTTTTGCTTTAAAAAATATCAGCCCTTGGCTTCATTTATTCTCTGCTTTCTACTCATCTCCATGTTCCCATGTCCTTAGTCTGTTTTATCCTCACTCTCCAGGTTTCTTGTCTTTTCTCACTATGTCTGATTTTCTGTGTTAAAAAACTTTCCTTATCAGAAAATATCCTTGTCCTTATGGATAGTGCTTGGGGTAAAGACAAAGAATGTATGACCTCACCCTGACTGGAAGAGCTATTTCCATGATCAGTACCTCCCTCAAATCTTTCTTTCACCTCCTCTGAGCACTGTCTTTCTTAGATGTTCTCCTTAGATATAGGAAACAGGGAAGAACCTGAAGTCCTCCTTGTTTCCTTATGCTCTTTCATCGCCCAGGAACAAAGGGATGTACATCGCTGTCATAAGAAATATTTTGGCTCTGAGACTGGTTTTTACTAGTTAAACCTTCCTGTATCTATTTCAGTTTAAGATTTGTTTGATGGTGTTTATCTATGAATGTTTGTTGGGTAATTTCATGAGGATACCTGTTGATTTTCGAGGTGATTTTTGAATTGGAATTCACATGAACATTAGTATCAAATGCAACATACTTAAGTTACTTGGCATATGATGTTTCTTTATGTTAGTGTGGCTATGCTTGGGGACCCACATCGGTCTTTCTCTGTCTTAATGATTTGTTGGCTTTGTCCTTAACATGCTCATTTGGGGAAGTCCTTACATTTTATATGAATCCAGATATCAATCTTCGCTCAACAGAAAGTACCAGAATACAGATTATTTTAGTTCAGAACTTCAGAGGATATTTTATCATTTCCTGGCATTGGCTATGCTATTAGTTGTCATAAAACTTTGGTTTCTTAGATTCAAACTGTGTTCAGTGTCAGGAATTTTCCTTTCTTTAATAGACAAGAAACAATATCACTGCCTTCTCTTGCACTCTACTAAAATATGAACTAAGCATTTGAAAGCATTATGCTTTTTTTAATTCTTTCTAGGAATGAATCATATCTCCTCCTATTTCAGCCAATTCCAGAATGCCCCATAAAAATGTAGCCATGCTCCATCATCTGCACTTTGTTCTTTTAGGCATCCCAGGGCTTGAGACTGTCCATGCCTGGATTTCCTTTCCCTTCTGTTGCATTTACATTTTGGCTCTTATTTTCAATGTAACATCTCAGATAATGATATGGATAGACAGAATCCTCTTGAATCTTATATTTTTTCTGGCCATGTATCTGGCCCTCTCTACATTCCTGGCTGGGTACATTCTGGTTTAATGTTCATGAGGTTGGCTTTGGAGCCTGTGTGGGCCAGATGTTTCTCATACACAGGAATGTGTCTGCAGTACTGCTGGCAATGGCCTTTGACCACCATGTGGCCATCTGTGCATCACTGCACTGTACCACCATCCTGACAGTCTGGATGTCAGGAATTAGAATGGGTATTTCCCTGAGTGCAGTCATATGCACACTGTCTACCTAATTCACTGTCTGCCTTTTTGTGATGCCCACGTTATTGCTCATAAAACTGTGAGCACATGGGCATGGCCAAGTTGGCTTGTGCCAACACTTATATCAATGCCATCTGTGGTCTTTTAGCTGCTTTCGTCCTCGTCTTCATCCTGGTATGGGTTGGATCTCTTATGGCTATATCCTCTGCCCTGTATATGTCTCAAGTTACAAAATACCCATCACAAGACACTGAGCACTTGTGACTCCCATGCTGTAGTCTTGTTTGTTTTCTATACACCTGTCTCTTCACTTTTAAAAACTGCACTGTACTAACGTACATTGTTAATAACAGGGAAAACAGTGAAGGCTGCATGGGAACTCTGTTCTACCTTTCCATTTTTCTGTAGATCTAAAATTTCAAAAAAAAGTTTATTTAAAAAATAAAAATAAGGGGCACTCAGTGGCTCAGTTGGTTATGCCTCCGACTCTTGGTTTGGCTCAGGTTATGATCTCATTATTCATGAGATCAAACCCCACATCAGGCTCTGTGCTGACAGCGTGGAGCCTGCTTGGGATTCTCTGTCTCCCTCTCTCTCTGCCCCTCCCCAACTTGTGATCTCTCTCTCTCAAAATAAAAAAAATAAATGTTTTATTTTTTTAAGTCTATTTATTTATTTTGAGGGGGGGAGGAGCAGAGGGAGGAAGAGAAAATCCAGAGCAAGCTCCACACTGCCAATGCAGAGCCTGATGAAGGGCTTGAACTCATAAACCATGAGATCATAACTTGAGCTAAAACTAAGAGTCGAATGCTTAACCAACTCAGCCACCCAGGTGCTCCAATAAATACACATTTAGAAATACATAAAAATATAAAGAAAAACATCACAAGATTTGAAAATTAGTGGTTCTTCTGATGACAAACACCTAGTTTGGTTAATTAACACTGTTTTGGAATAACTGAAACAACTCTATAACATATTAAATGTTAAAGTTGCATTTGAAAGGATCAGAGAGCTCTCATGGCTGTTAAGAAGCTGCAGGAGCAAATAAAAGAAAAAAAAAGAATCTAAAAAGTTTGGCATTTGTGGTCACTTTTTCTTTAAAAATTATGTCTGTCAACCCTCACATAAGATAGTTAAAGAGATAAGTCAGATTTTCTTTAGATTGTTTTGCCAGTTGAACAATATTTTAATAGAATTTGGCATTTAGGGAACATAAACAAGGACTTGGTCAATTCCAACCAGTGGTTCCCACTTGTTTATGAACTTTTTCATGTGTAAGAAAGTGGGGAAAAAAAAGTTAAATTACAATAAACACTAAAGTTGGGACAGTAATAGTTACATCTGATGAGGAAATGAGAGAGAAGAGTACATAACATGTCTCCATTCTAATCCATGTCTTATTATTTGCGCTGACCACCTAATGCACAGCCTACTTATATGTCTTCCTGTGTTCAAATATTGTATAATGGGGTGCCTAGGTGGCTCAGTCAGTTAAGCATCCAACTTCGGCTCAGGTCATGATCCCATCTGTGTGCTGACGACTCAGAGCCTGGAGCCTGCTTCGGATTCTGTGTCTCCCTCTCTCTCTGCCCCACCCCCTCAAAAAAAAATATTAAAAAAATATCGTATACCAAGAATAGTTAAAAGCAGCTTACAGAAGTCTGAAATTATGATACATTTGGGAGATACTGGAGATCAGGAAGACCCTCGTGAGAAGTGTAAGAAAGCTGCATGCTACATGGAGAAGAGCAGCAGAGAATTACATGCTGGGACCTTCAACTGCATTTGGGAGCTCGAGTTTATTTTGACTTTGTGAAGAATCATGAGGGAATTTGTTTGAAATAAAATGAATAGGCAACATTCACAAAGTCAGTAGAATTTTCTAGTTGTTATTACATTTATTAAATGCTTATTGTGTAAAAGATATACTACCAGGGACACTGCCTGTTACTTTACATGAAACATATGAAGTAGATACCATTTTATTTCCCCTTCTCCATATAAAAAGAGTATTAGGTCTTAATGAGAATAAGTAGCTTGCTCAAATCACACAGTCTGTAAGTGGATGACCTTGAACTAGAATCCACTCTGCTTGGGCTTGATAAGATTCAAATACTGGCTTTTAGGGTGCTAAATGTTCTCCTGATGTGTTATGACTTATCTTTCAGGCAAGGAATATAGTTGGTTCACATAGGCTCAGGTGCACATCATTGCACTGATTCTCAGTAGTTGGAATCTTTGTCCCTAGAGAAGAGCAGAAGTTCCTGGTGGATGTTTCTACCCAGTGTAGGACCTGGCTCAAAATAGGGAACTTGGGGCCCTCTTGTCCTTCAAAGATGAGGCCCTGGAGAGTTTCATTTGGAGGCTCTCCTTTGGGGAGCATCACATGAAGGATAAAAACTCCGTTCCCTATTTCAGTACGTATGAAAATAGAAAGATCACGACAGGCTCAGAATCGCTTATGGTGCACACTTTGGTGAGTCTGCTACATACTTCCCCAGCCGATGGGTAAGATGACAGACAGAGGGGAAGAAAGGAGAAAAGATAATGGAATATATATGGAATATAGTGCTTAATGAAATAAGTCAGAGAAAGACAAATACCATATGATATCACCCATATGTGGAATTTAAGAGACAAAACAAAGGAACAAACAAAGAAAAAGAGGATAAAACCAAAAGCCTCTTAAATACAGAGAACAGAGTGGTGGCTGCAAAGGGGAGGTGGAGGGGTGAAGGAGATTGAGTACACTTAACCGTGATGAGCAATGAGTAATGTATAGAATTTTTGAATCATTATATTGTACATCTTAAACGAATATAACATTGTATGTTTATTATACTTCAGTTTAACAAAATCCCTTAATGAGATGCCTGGGTGGCTCAGTTGGTTAAGCGTCCGACTTGATTTTGGCTCATGTCATGATCTTGTGGTCTGTGCTGATGGTGCACAGCCTGCTTGGGATTCTCTCTACTCTCCCTCTCTCTCTCTGCTCCTCCCCTGCTCATGCTGTCTCTGCATCTTTCTAAATTAAAAAAACAAAACACCAAAAGCCAAACAAATAATAAAATCTCTTAAAATATGTGTTAAAAATTCTCTTACCCAATATGCTCAGCTCCGTACTACATTTTGAGTATACAGATATAAGTAAGTGAAAGTTTCTTTAACATTACAGGGCTGTCTATAAATTAGACTAAAACAACAGGTAAATACAATTTCATATAATTTTTTAAATGATCACTCCAAATAAAACTGGTATGTAAAGGAGAGTATCCTGTCACGATTTCCTCCTCTCTCTCTGAATCTTCAAGAAATTTCACTTTCTCCCTTTTTTTACCTACTTAAATCTACATCTGAGTCTCTTTGTATTCCTTTTCTCCTAGTTTTTTTTTTAATATTGTCTGCTACTCTAGAATATATCTGTGAGAAATGGAAGATCCATTTTAACAAAGATATTTATTATTCCCCAGGTCTTGGAATAACTTAGGTTCTCCTTAACAGCCAAGGAGGAAAAATCCCTTAACAGTCATTTGTATAACTACTACTTGTATTGACTTTATCATTTGCAGAAGGTAAACAAATTGTGACCACAACGTTTATGTATGTATAGAGAAACATAGAAATAGCTCAATCTTCACAACATCTTATAACTTTGTATAAACATTTTTTAAGTTAAATAAAGAAGATTTTTTAAATTAAACCAAAGACTTATTTGATGAAAACCTTTCGTTGCCATGTCTGTAACTTTTTGTTGCCCAACAGTGATTAACTCCTAGTTTTTTAGCCTCCTGTCTTTTTTTTTATGGAATACATTTGATATATAGCATTGTGTAAATTTAAGGTGTACAACTTGTTACTTTGATGCATTTATGTATTGTAACATGATTGCTATTGTAATGAAACTTATCTATCCCAGCCTCCTGTCTTAACACTCCATGTTCTTGACAGGAAGCACACATTTTGAACCATAGGACATACTCAAAAATGTCTTAAAATGAAGATGCTCAACTGAAATCAGTGCTACCATTATATAATATACCAATTTCAAGTATATCCCTCCCTTCCCCCCATATCATTGTATTTATGGATTAAAACATTTTGCAGAACACCCAAAGCTTTTGAACTTAAGCATTTAAACAACAGGTTCTAGGTGGCTCAGTCAGTTGAGTGTCTGACTCTGGATTTTGGCTTATGATCTCATGGTTGTGGCTTTGAGCCCTGTGCCAGGCTTGGGTTGACAGTATGTAGCCTGCTTGGGCTTCTCTCTCTCCCTCTATCTCTGCCCTCACCCTTTCTCTTTCAAAATAAACCTTTAAAATAAAATAAATAATGCCAACATTACCTTGAATCCAAAACCAGACAAAGACCCCACTAAAAAGGAGAACTAAGACCCAATTTCCCTGATGAACATGGATGAAAAAATTCTCAACAAGATACTAGCAAACCAGATCCAATAATGCATTAAAAAATTATTCACCATGATCAATGGGATTTATTCCTGGGATGCAGGGCTGGTTCAATATCTGCCAATAGTGTGATACATCACATTAATAAAAGAAAGGATAAGAACCACATGATCCTCTCAATAGGTGAACAAGCATTTGACAAAATACAGCATCCTTTCTTCATAAAAACCCTCAAGAAAGTAGGGATAGAAGGATTATACCTCAAGATCATAAAAGCCATATATGAAAAAGACCCACCAGTAATATCATTCTCAATGGTAAGAAACCGAGAACTTTCCGCCTAGGGTTGGGAAAATGGTAGGGATGTCCACTCTCACCATTGTTATTCAACATAGTGTTGGGAATCCTAGCCTCAGCAATCAGACAACAAAAAGAAATAAAAGGCATCCAAATTGGCAAGAAGGAAGTCAAACTTTAACTGTTTGCAGATGACATGATACTAGATGTGGAAAACCCAAAAAACTCCACCAAAAAACTGCTAGAACTGATCCATGAATTCAGCAAAGTCACAGATATAAAATCAATGTAGATAAATCAGTTGCATTTCTATACACCAATTATGAAGCAACAGAAAGAGAGATCAAGGAATCGATCCCATTTACAATGGCACCAAAACTCATAAAATACGTAGGAATAAACCTAACCAAAGAGGTGAAGAATGTATACACTGAAAACTATAGAAACTTTAGGAAAGAAATTTAGGAAAGAAAGACACATACAAAAAAAGGAAAAACATTCCATGCTCATGCATTGGAAGAAAAAATATTGTTAAAATGTCAATACTACCTAAAGCTATCTACATATTCAATGCAATCCCTATCAAAGTAACACCAGCATTTTCCACAGAGCTAGAAAAAACAATCCTAAAATTTGTATGGAACCAGGAAAGACTCTGAATAGCCAATCCTGAAAAAGAAAACCAAAGCTGGAGGCATCACAGTTTTGGACTTCAAACTGTATTACAAAGCTGTAATCATCAAGACAGTATGGTACTGGCACAAGAACAGACACATAGATCAATGGAACAGAATAGAGAACCCAGAAATGGACCCATAGATGTATTGCTAACTAATCTTTGACAAAGCAGGAAAGAATATCCAGTGGAAAAAAGACAGTCTCTTCAGCAAATGGTGTTGAAAAAACAGGACAGCAACATGCAGAATGAACCTGGACCACGTTCTTATACCATACACAAAAATAAACTCAAAATGATTGAAAGACCTAAATGTAAGGCAGGAAGCCATCAAAATCCTAAAGGAGAAAACAGGCAACAACCTCTTTGACCTGACCAGCAGCAACTTTTTTTTTTTACATTTGAAATATGCTTTATTGTGCTAGCTAATTAAAAACATCTCTTTCCTATTGATTCTTTTTTTTTAACATGAAATTTATTGTCAAATTGGTTTCCATACAACACCCAGTGCTCATCCCAACAGGTGCCCTCCTCAATGCCCATCACCCACTTTCCCCTCCCTCCCCCCCCCATCAACTCTCAGTTTTTTCTCAGTTTTTAAGAGTCTCTTATGGTTTGCCTCCCTCCCTCTCTAACATTTTTTTCCCTTTCCCCTCCCCATGGTCTTCTGTTAAGTTTCTCAGGATCTACATGAGTGAAAACATATGGTATCTGTCTTTCTCTGTATGACTTATTTCATTTAGCATAACACTCTCCAGTTCCATCCACGTTGCTACAAAAGGCCAAATTTCATTGTTTCTTATTGCCATTGTGTATATAAACCACAATTTCTTTACCCATTCATCAGTTGATGGACATTTAGGTTCTTTCCATAATTTGGCTATTGTTGAAAGTGCTGCTATAAACATTGAGGTACAAGTGCCCCTATGCATCAGCACTCCTGTGTCCCTTGGGTAAATTCCTAGCAGTGCTATTGCTGGGTCATAGGGTAGATCTATTTTTGATTTTTTGAGGAAACTCCACACTGTTTTCCAGAGCGGCTGCACCAGTTTGCATTCCCACCAACAGTGCAAGAGGGTTCCCGTTTCTCCACATCCTCTCCCGCATCTATAGTCTCCTGATTTGTTCATTGTAGCCACTCTGACTGGCGTGAGGTGATATCTCAGTGTGGTTTTGATTTGCATTTCCCTGATGAGGAGTGACGTTGAGCATCTTTTCGTGTGCCTGTTGGCCATCTGGATGTCTTCTTTAGAGAAGTGTCTATTCATGTCTTCTGCCCATTTCTTCACTGGATTATTTGTTTTTCAGGTGTGGAGTTTGGTGAGTTCTTTGTAGATTTTGGATACTAGCCCTTTGTCCGGTATGTCATTTGCAAGTATCTTTTCCCATTCTGTCGGTTGCCTTTTAGTTTTGTTGATTGTTTCCTTTGCAGTGCAGAAGTTTTTATCTTGATGAGGTCCCAATAGTTCATTTTTGCTTTTAATTCCCTTGCCTTTGGAGAAGTGTAAGTAAAGGCAGAAGGCTGGGGAACTAAGCAGAAGTAAAATGCATTCTTACACATACTGGAAATTCATTATGTTTAAAAATAAATACATAGCCACCTCACTAACAGTAGATCATTTGTAGAAACACTATTCATTCAGAAGCCAATGACGAACACATTTGGCTCTGTCAAATGTCTCTCCTCCCTTTAAGAACAATGTCCTGTTTCCTGATACCACTTGTATACTTGGCTGTAAAAGTAATTTGCCTTACAAAAATTGGTTGTGTGTTTGCTAAGAAAACACAGAATATCTGCAATGAAATATGTTGGAAGTGAAACATATAGAGCTATAAAATGATACTGAGTCTCCATGGTTTGCAAACATAATTCATTCCAGAAACATGCTTGTAATCCAAAGCACTTGTATATCAAAGAGAATTTCAAGAATCATTGGCTCAGTTGTGATCATGTGACATTTAGCATCATGTACTACTTGTATTGCAAGACATTGCTCGTTTATCAAGTTAAAATTTTTTAGAAATATTTGCTCATTTAGTGGAACACTTGCAGAACAAGTTACTTGGAATGCAAGATTTTACTGTATGTCTAATCAGGAAGCGAATACATGCTCAGATACAAGCTAATGATTGGTATTTGCTCCCAAGGACTACTTTCTTAGTAGGTATATGAAAGTATTTCAAGAAGAGAACACATGAGGAGGATCATAGAGATTTGCTAAATCTCTGATTTAGGTTTACAGATTCATATGTAAGGTAGAACAGTGTGGTTAATACAGAGATTGAAGTGGGGGCCAAAGCTGGTTTACATCAGATCATGCACTATTTATTTTCTATGTTAAATAATTTGATATTTAATTATAATAACTAGTTCTGCAACACTAGAACTCTGCTTTCTCATGTGTAAGATGGAGGTAGATTATATTTATTAGGAGGAAAAGAGATAATATGAACTAAAGGTTAATACTACACCTGATACATAGCATGGACTTAAAATATTGTAAGAGATTATTATTATTTTCATTGTCTGGAAGCTTTGATTTTTTTTGCACCTGACAGAACATTATTGCTTTCACATTATTCCCAAATTTAATTGGAAAAATTTTCCTGCTGTATTTTTTAGTAGATACTCTAATATCCTTAACGTATAATGATGCATTTTGAAGTCAAGAGTAAGAGAGAGGTGCCCACAAACTTAGGAATGGGTATCAAAACTGTATTTGAAATCAATATGATCTTAAATGTTGAATTAATAATAAAGAAATACATTATTCAAAACTGTATAATAGCTAGTGCTTCTGAAGCTCTCACTGTGTATCAGACACAGTTCAAATACTTACATATATTATTTGATTTCATTATTGTAGCAATCCTATGGTTCAGGTGCTATTTTTGTCTTCTAAGAGTTAAGGAAAATGAGACATGCAGACATGACGCACTTTGCCCAAGGTCACACAGTTAGTAAGACATAGAGCCTGTATCCCAAGCCAGCCAATGTGATTTCATAGTTTAATTTTTACAGCTATGCTATAATGGAATAAGATGTATAACATTTAAAGATTGACTTTAATATATCTTACTTGCATTGGACTCTCTTCATGATTCAGTGTTAAGTGGAAAAAAATGAAAATTATAAAATTATGTGCAACATGCAAAACATCAAGAAACTATAATTTTCACAAATATACCAGATTTTAAATTATTTATCTCTAGACAGTGAGTTTATTTTTCTGGAAATTTTCTTAATTTTATAAAATGTTTAATGTTGAACATTTATAATTTTTGTTTTCATAAAATATTATTTAGCCATAAAAATTAAAAAGATTAAAACAAAGTAAAATTGAATATGTACTGTTTAATCATTTCTTATACTTGAAATTTTTCTGGTCACTTTTTAACTTAATTCATAAATAAAAGCTAAGGGACGCCTGGGTGGCTCAGTAGGTTAAGCATCTGACTTTGGCCCAGGTCATGATCTTACAGTTCTGAATACCGCATTGGGTGAGCTCAAGCCCCGCTTTGGGTGAGCCCTGCTTTTCTCTCTCTTTGTCTCTGGGGATAATTTTTTCTGCCTCTGATGGATTCTGTCTCTCTCTCCTTCCCTCCCTCTCTGTCTCTGCCTCTCACTCACTAGCACTCTCTCTCTCTCTCTCAAAAATATAAGTGAATGAATGAATGAATGAATGAATGAATGACAAGGTTCCTAATTGTACATAACACTCCTGTACACATACACATAACACATCTTCATTATTGATCATTACTATCCTATTTCTAATATCCTAAGAAAAATAAAACATGAACTCATCCTTGATCCCTCTCTTTCTCTTACCATCTACATCAAACATATCAGGCTACTGTATGTACTGTGCCTTCAAATTAAATGCAGAATCTGAGCATTTCTTGAGATAAATCCAAGCTCTTAATCCAATTGAAATTCAAATTATAAGGTCCCTAGAAGACATAATAAGATAATGTATTTGAGACTTTGAGGAAGGAAAAGATTTCTTAAATTATTCTGTAAAAAAAACTACCCAAAAATTAAAGGGCAAATCACAGACAGAAAAAACATATTAACAATAAATAGTTCTGACAAAGGTAATGTAACTTCACTATAGAAAGATCTTCTATGATTTACTTATTAAGAAATGAAAAAAGCAATATAAAAGGTAAGGAAAAATTTGCATATGTACTCATAAAGATATGTAAGATTCAATAAATATAATAAAACCTGCCTAGAAACTTTAATTGTAAGGCAAATACATATTAACTCCTTAATGAAATGCCTGTTCATGCCATACAAGATTGGTACAATTAAAAAAAATAAAATATTGACAATATGAAGTGGTGACAATATAAATAGGGAGCAACTGAAAACCTCTTAAGTTGATGGTGGGGGTGAAAAGTATTCTAATGTTAAATATACATTTGGTTACACCTATCCTGTACCCCAAAATCCCACTGTTGGTCATTTTACCAAGAGAAATGGAAACGTTTACCCACAAAAAAGCCAATATTTAAATGTTCATGGCAACTTTATTCACAATACTACTGCCAAAGGGGAAACAATTCAAATAAACTTTCACTGAACAACAGACAAACACATCAGGGTATATTCATCCAATGATATATTACTCAGCAATAAAAAAGAGAAGAATTACTGTACATACTACAACATAATAAATATTAAAAATGAACACTTTTCTGAGTGAAATAAGCTAAAAGGAAAAATCTACATACAGTTTGCTTCGATGTATTTAAAGTTCAGGAACAGGTGACACAACCCTACTGTGATAGAAATCAGAATCATGTTTGTCTATCTTGGGAGACAAGGCAAGAGAACTTCCTGGAGAAATAAAAATATGCATAATTAGATTTACATTTGCTACATAAGTACCTTCACTTGCCAAAATCCATGGAACTGTACACAAAAGATCTATACATGTTACTATATGTAAGTTACTCCTCAAAAAGTAAAAACAAAACAAAACAAAAAACAACGAAAGAAAACAAAATACAAAATACTTCAGAAAAAAAAAGGTACTGAATAAGATGAAATATCTATTCCTTTGAGCTAATAAAGGCAAAAACATTCCACCAAAGTTAGAACAAATCCTACTATTGGAAGTCAAGTCTGGGATGTGATTTACTACATCAGAATGAAAACTGAAAAAAACTATTAGGGATAATTTTTGGGGGCTCATACTTCCATGAAGGTGTATGAGCATAGTTTGCAAATCACACTGTCAACCTCTGAACTCAAATGATCCAAGCACCTTTTGGTCACTGCCTCTCAGATATCCTGAAGCTCCAATGAGAAGACAAATTTTTGCCTTGAAGCTCTCTTGGTAGAGACCATCACAAAATTTCTGGACAGGAGTTGATTTGTAGGTACAATGATGGTAAATTTTATAGGAGAGAGGATAAAGTGAGCAAGTGAGACAGGAAGTAGGAAAAAAAAAGAGATTTTAAAAAGAGAGTAAAAGGAAATAGGGAAATATCCCACTTAAGAGGGATCTTCAAACCTATAAAATGCAACACATAAAGTCAACTAAAACATTCACAGTAAGAAAAAAAATCAGTCCAGAAAAAATAGAAATAACCAAACAAAATGAGAAACAATTCAAATATTTATATCTCTCAACTTCAAAAACAAAAGATTAAAATTTTTAAATATATATTATAATAACTGAGTAAAAGGAAACAACCAACTAAAAAATGGAGAATCATGTAAATTATTATAGTCATGTGATTATTATAGTCGAACTTTATAATTGTTGAATACAAATCAAATAAAAAAGTGAGAATCCTAAGAAATAACTACAGAACATTTCCAAACAATACTGAATAATTCACTAAACATATAGTATAAAAGAGCAAAACAATGAGAGGTTGTTGAATAATATTTACATAATTGGAGCATAAATTAAGAATAAATAGTATTTATAGAATTTTTTAAAAAAGAAACTGGAAAATAGGATGAAGGAGCTATATTAAGAATATTATGAATGAGAACTTTCTAATTACAAAAATAATTATAACTATTTACATCAATAGTTTATTTGATGTATAGTAATAGTATAATGGTATAATAGTAATAGTATGTAATAGTTACCAGCCTATTATATATAATATAATATGTAATTACAACCTATAATATAAAATTATATCACACAAATAAATTAAAGTTTCAATTGATCAAAGATAAAGAGAAAATAAAAGGACAAATAAACAAGAAAATTCAGACACCAAAAAAGGAAAGACAACCTGACTGGATATAAAGTTCTTAAAGACAACAAAAATAGCAGGAATTAAATACTGTTTTTACTATTCTGGAGAAAAATAATTGCCAATTTCAAAACTGATTCTCGGCTAAATTATCACTTATGAAAGAGAAGAGAATACATAGTCAGAAATAAAAATAAGAAGAACAATTTTACCTCCCACATATTGAGACTGAAGGGATTCACTTAGTTTTAACCATTTACTTCATATAAAATACAGTATACATACATAGCACTTCTATGGTGTCTGTCAGTGGGGAAAACGATGGACTAATAATTAAATGATTGTAGAACAATTAGCTTCTCATTTAGAGAGAGGTACACATACACATACTCACACAGATACACACAGACACAAACCTGAGAGAGAATTAGATCCATATTTCATCGAACAATTCTGCTTTATTAATAAATTAATGTCATGTGTTAATACCCATATCTTACCTTGGGCTCCTTTGTCTTGGACAAGGGTTTAGGAGCCTTTAGTTAATCTGGACGTTGATCCCAGGAAGCACAGTAATGAAGTGGAATACTACTATAGGAAAGACAAAAACTCCTCTAAAATTGCTGTGCTGGTTACCATTGTGGGCAACAATATATTGTAGTAGAGTCTCTGAAGGACTAAACACACCTTAGAATTGCCCCCTAAAGGATGAGAAACTTACATTGCTTAAAAAATTGAAAATAGCCTATAAATGAAATATGAGGATAATGGTAAATAAACTTGCTGTATATATATGATGCAGTGATAAACACCAGGAAAATATAAATATGAATATATCTCAAACCAAAAATATTGTGTGGAAAATGATGCTTCAGAAATGTACATTCATTATGATTTCCTTTATACAATTTTCTCAAAAAAAAAAAAAAAACCAACCCACCAAGCTATATGTTTGTGAATGCATCTCTCACTTTTTCAAAAAAATGAAGGCTGCATGTCAATCACTTACATCAAGTTTAGGATAGTGGTTACACCTAGAAAAGAAGAGAGGGTGATGGGTACAGAAATGATCTTAGTTTGCATGTAATTTTTAAGTTTTATGTTGGCTGGAAGATGTACAAGTTTTTATATATTATTCTATGTTTTCTCTGATTTTAAAATATTTGGCAGTGATATAATAAAATATCAATGATATCAGAAGGTTGTATATGATTAAATGTAGTATAAAAGTAAGATGTACTGACTGTTCTGATTACATTAAATGAGTAAAACATCATACGTGTAACATAGAGGTAAAGCAAATAATTATTGGGTGAATCTCTGAAACACCATTTTAGATATCAATACATTTGTCTATGTGAGAAGGGTAAAAGATGGTGCATTCATGATATTCTGAATATAAAGCAGAGACAAAACCACACTGGTGTGATTTTAAAATTATAATGATACCAACTTCTGTTTAGTGACTTTATATTGTATTTATGCATGTTTTTACATGCATTTGTTACATGGAGGTATAATACCCATAGTAACTGTAAGAGGTAGAAAGTAGTAACATTCCCTTTACTGAATTGCTTAGGTAGGTTAAGCACACTTAGATCAGTTAAGTAGCCTCCCCAAGACATAGAGTGAGGAATTCGTAGAGTTGGTATGGAATACAAACACTCTGACTCCACTATACTTAAATTTAACCACTTTACTGTAATATCTTTGATACAGGCATTCCAGAAAAAAGTATGAAGTTTCTTCAAAAAAATATGGGGCACATGGGTAACTCAGACGGTTGAGCTTCCGACTCCAGCTCAAGTCATGATCTCACAGCTCATGAGTTCAAACCCTGCGTAGGGCTCTGTGCTGACAGCTGAGAGCCTGAAGCCTGCTTTAGATTCTGTGTCTCCCTCTCTCTCTACCCCTCCCCAACTCGGGCTCTGTCCCACTGTCTCTCAAAAATAAATAAACATGAAAAAAATTAAAAATAAATAAAAATATAGAACTACTCTGATCCTGCAACTCCACTTCTTGGTAAATATCTGAAGGAAATGAAATCAGTAACTTGAAGAAATAAGTACACCCCTGTGTTCACTGGGTCACTAGTCATGGTAGCCCAGATAAGGAAACAACCTAAATATATGTCGACAAATGAGTGGATAAAGAAAATGTGGTATATATAAACAATGGAATATTATGTAGTCTTGAAAAGAAGGAAATCTTTTCTAGAGGACATTACGCTAAGTGAAATAAGTCAGACACAGAAAAGACAAATACTATAAGATCTCATTTTTATATGGAATCTAAAAAAAGTCAAACTCATAGAACCAGAGAGTAGATCAGTGGCTAGGGAGTGGGGGGGAAGAGGGAGATAATGATAAAGGGTAAAATCTTTCAATTAGAAGATGACTAGGCGGTGGGATCTAATGTACAGCATGATGATTACAGTTAATAACATGGTATTGTATTCTTAAAATGTGTTAGAGTAAATATTAAGTATTCTCACCACAAAAAAAAAGGTTAGTATGTGAGGCGATGGATGTATGAATTAACTTGATTGTGTAATCATTTCATAACAAATATCTATTTATATATTAAATCATAACATGTACACCTTTAAAAATTACATTATGCAAGCTAAATATAGACAGTTTGGGTCAAATTTCCATAAGACTGGGGAGATTCCCAGTTAATTTATAATCCTATATCCTCTAAACAACCTTAAAATGAAATGAGACAAAGTTATTTTAGGCAAAGAAAAGAAAACTCCTCACCAGAAATATTGTATCAAGTAAATATTTAAGTTTATTCTTCAGACATGAGTAAAATCATTACAGATGAAATTCAAAGAAGCAAGAAGGAATGAATAACAATAGAAGTGGTAAATATTTGGAAATATTTACATGAATATTGACTTTCCAAAACAATAACCCTATGTTTGTAAATTTCAAAATGTATAAGAAGTTAAACCAGCAATAATATATAACTCAGAAAGTAGAAAAAGAGACTAATTTTTATTAAGACACTTTATGAATAGAAAGCAGTAAGACTGCTGGTTTAGATTAAGATTTGATAAGTTGCGTGGGCATGTGTAGGACAATGGCAAAAATAACTATGAAATTATGTATAAAATCAAAGCAAAGCAAATGAGACTTATGGTAATGATTAAAAAATTCTAAAGAAGAAAATCTTTGTGAAATATTTATATCTCAGGTTGAGGTAAAAGACAATAAGTAAATCTGAGATTTAATTACTAGAAAAATAATAATTATGTTAAATGTGCATGAAATTAGTAGTGTATTTGAAATATGAAAGATGTCAGACTGAGTTAAATATAAATACTTTGATATTTCTAAGTGGAGACAACATTAAATATCAAGATCTTAAAAGGCTGAAAGAAAAAGGAAGGACGTTTGTAAGTTGAGTTTGCTTATAAGTTTAAACTCTGTAAATTTCATAAAGTCAGGTAAAGTGGAATAGTTACCATTATATCCCCAGCATCCTGCACTTATGAAAATATACACTCAGAAAACCATTATATTTGGAGAAGAAACAAGCTCCATGAAACATCAACTAATCTAGTGGCAATGGATGCATTCAAAACTTGTGATATATGAATATCAATCAGATATTGAAATGAATAGAGAAAATGACATGACCTGCTAAATGAAATTTTAAGGGACGAAGAGTTTGCAGCAATGGATATTGAGAAGTGGTCTGAAAAGCAGGTGGAAATGAAATGCATTTAAATACTTACTGAACAGAGCCAATATAGATATATATTTTAACATAATTTTTGTGAGAAGGAATTTCTCTAATTCAAGTTTCATGAAATTTCATATTGAACCACACATGCATTAGGTGTCATTATTTTTCCTTTCCTTGTTTCTTTAATATTATTTTCTTCACATGGTCATAAATCTGTTTGGTTCTGACTCCGTAGATGACAGGGTTGAACATTGGTGGCACTACGACATAAAGATTGGCCAGGAGTATGTGGATATAGCGGGGGACGTTATGGCCAAAGCGATGTGTCATAAAGGAAAAGAGGGCTGGTGTATAGAAGGCAAGAATTACACAAACATGAGAACCACATGTGCTGAGGGACTTGAGTCGGGCTTCACGGGAAGGAAGACGGAAAACCGCACGGAGTATCTGAACATAAGAAAGGGCAATGGCTATGATGTCAAATACTAGATTACAAATTGCACATAAGCCATAAATAATATTGATCTTGATGCTGGCACAAGACAGACGAGCCAGACCCATGTGTTCACAGTAGGTATGGGGAATGACATGATTCCCACAGAAGGGCAGTCGCAAAATAAGAAACACAAATGGAATCACAAAAATAAATGCCCTCACTAACACACCAACACCAATCACAGAGACAATCTTGTTGGTGAGGACGGTGCTGTATCGAAACGGATCGCAGATGGCCACATAGCGGTCATAAGCCATTGCCAACAAGACTGCTGACTCCATAAGTGTGAAGCTGTGAATGAAAAACATCTGCATGAGGCAGGCTTCAAAGATGATCTCTCTGAGGTTGAACCAGAAGATCCCGAGCATCTTGGGGATGGTAGCTGTGGACAGACCCAAATCAATAGCAGCCAACATGGCCAGGAAGTAAAACATAGGCTGGTGTAGGCTGCTCTCAACCCAGATCACAAACAGGATAGTGAAGTTCCCCATGAGGGCAATCATGTACACAGCACAAAAAGGAAAGCCAATCCAGACATGCAATGTTTCCATCCCTGGAATCCCCAGCAACAAGAAGGAGATGAGGTGGAACTGGGTGTCATTGAGAAGGAACATTCTTTTTGGTAATGCCTAAGCCTTCAGAAATGTATGCTGACCCAGATAGTTCTCTGTATCACTAGAGACCTAAAGATAATGTAAGAACACTGAATTAGCTACTTTTTCTCATTATCACCATCATTGCCAACAGAATCCCCCTTCAATTTTGACCAGTTTAGGATTTTGCTAGCTTCTAAATATAGTGACGGAAATTAATTCCAGTTGATTGACAACACTCCAGGATTAACACACAGGATGAACAATAACTACACAAAAAACACACAGGTGCATCGATTTTATGCCAAAATATTAAAAATTACCTCAAATGGTTAAATTGGTTCATCTGTTAGTATTTAGTAATAATTTTTACAAAATATGATTGGGAATAATAGTGAAAACAATAATATCAGATACTAATTAGTGAGGTGCTGTCCATTATTTACAAGGCTTTATGTCAGAATCTGTGCAAAAATCATCTCCAATATTTAAATAAAAATGCCTTTCAAGAAGAACATTAATTTTACTTATTTTACATAAAACTTATCTAATGATCAAAGAGTTTAAGTGGCTTGCCGGAAGTTTAAAATGTTTTCAGTGGAAGGTCTGGAAAATTAAGTTAGGGAGGAAAATAGCAAATGGAAATAAAAGAAAAGATGTGCTTCACCTATTTTTATATACATTACAACCACACATGCGCACACAATACTCCACACACATACAAATACATACAAATTATAAATCTTTTTTAAAACTCATGACATCTGTCTGTATAAAATTTGTTATTTTTTGTTTTTAGCTAAGGCAATTGTGACTTTAGGAGTCGAAGACACATGTCAAAATGTCAATAAGAAAACTAGTGAGAGGGAAAAAAACCAGGAATATTGGATAATTAGGTGCTTGATAATTCAATCATTTTTTAAGTTCCCTAAATGTATTACACATCTTCATGTAGCTTGTTTATAGCATTTGACAGGGCAGTATTTCCAAAATATTTATTCATTCATATGGGTAATTATTTTATAATAAAAAGTCTCTTTTCTGATTATTTGGAGATTCCATGGCAGCAATACTAATTGGGACCTCATCCTCAGCAAGAAAGCAGGACATGATGAAAACTCTGACATAAGGAGGAGGAAAAAACCAGAAAAAGTGTGATAAAGTATGGGATGAGCAGTTGAATATGGATGGTAAATGTGAAGAGCAAAGCCAAGAAACTGGCAGTTTCAACAGGAATAGAGGCTATTTCTGTAAAGTTACGTCGTAACAGTGAAATTGTAAATACTTTTAAAAGGTATGACAATGGACAAAAGGAGTAAAAGTAGAATTCAGTCAGAGGCAAGTGTTTCTGTGAAGCCCAAGGGTGGAAATTAGCAAAAAAAAAAAAAAAAAAAAAAGGCAGTTTTTCTTTTTTCCAGTATACACATATAGAACAGTTTCTCAGTTAATGGGGAATTTACTCGGGGCATTAGTTGTAGATATGATTGCGAAGGGTAAAAATAAGCTACCTCTGGTTTTTCTAAGAGAATAGTACTATATTTTGTGATTGCAAATAAGATAAGGGAAATTATGTCTCCCTGGTCATACAATTATATTCCACAATGATGCAGTATGAGATAATATGAGATAAGAAGTCAGAAAATGGTGTGAATAAACCAACTAGAAGACAAATATAGACAAAGAACACAAAAACCTAGCGTGGAAATAAGGAATACGGAGACAGGAATAAGATCTGATTTCTCACAATTAAATCTTTATGCTCCTGTGGACATTAAATAGTTTTTCTTAGGTGACTATTAAAGAAAAAATTTTGGAAAACCCCAAGGGCAACGTGAATATATAAACATGGGAAAGAATAGCAAAGATAGTCTTATACTTGTTGACGAGGTCTTTAGTATTTACAAAAGTTTAAGTGGGGCAAAGTTACAGTGAGATGGATGTGTTAAAGGAAGGGTTACTAGTAACTTTGATTCTTATCTTCCAAGCCAAGAATACCTACAATCATGTGCTTAAGCCATCTTGAATTTTTACCCCTTCCCAGAGATATGTTATGCATCTGATGTTACCATAGGAATACCCTGATATCTTCTTGACTCCCTTGTGTTTGAATTGATAAAAACATCAGTGTTGTATCTAAGCTTCTCATGGACAAAAGTGCATTAACAATAATGGAAAGTTCCATCAAAAATTTTTGAAAAGCATCCTTCAAGACATATTTAAGATCCATATACAAGGTGCTGATGACTTACTTGATCCTTTCTGTGCTCCTATAGGATCTAATACAGATTTGTATTACAGCATTATTACAAGCGTCACTCATGCTTACGTTTCTGTATTTAATTTAAAATGTAAACTACTTACCAAACGTGCAGAGTCTACTGTATCAAAGAAGTTAATACTTAAGTGATTAATAATTAATAAATTGTTAATGGTAATAAATATTAGGGGTTAATAATAAATAATTCCTGGGTCAGACTAATTTGCTCTCTAATCTTCTTGTTAATAGTTTCATGTTAATGTATGCATTACTCGTTTGTTAAATAAATACTACAGAATGTGTTTTATGTGTCAGAAACTGTTCTGAGACATTTTAAAATTGAGATCTGTGCAATCATGCATAATAAAAAATGTTATATATAATCTGATGCAATGTTTATAAACAAAGATATGCAAGAGAAACAAATTTCTATAAATAAATGCATGGAACTATCCTATCAATAGTGAAAGAAACTCTACACCAACATTTTGATCTAATCATACAATCTATTCTTAAAGTTAATACAGAGTAGAATTTCTCAAAATTATTATTCTGATTCATATGTACATACCACTTCTCAGTATCAAGGTCAAATGCTTCCCTATAAATGCCAACACTGCCTCACATCCTGACATCTGTAACTAAAATATAAAACATTGTAATGGCATTATTGTAATCTGCAGAAAGATAAATGCTATAATATTAAACATTTCTGATGTTTCTCCATCTCTCTGGGTTGCATCTTCTCATTTTCCTTTAAAGACATTTTTCTGACCATTCATTAACTATTGGTGATCCTTAACCATCAGCTCTAGTTACTGCTCTTTCTCATCCACTTTAATCTGTATAAACAATCCCATTCACATCCATTGCTTTGATAGCTATCTTTACAATGAAAAATCCTAAGTAAAAGTTGCTAACCCTCAGAATTTATCAAATTCAGGTTCTCAAAACCAAACTCTTCTTGGCAATTACTTTCGCTCTTCTTTTGCCAAAATATTACAAATAAAATATTCCTAAAATTGAATCCCCAAACCTGTCTCTACCAGACTCCCACTTTAACTCAATCTTACTTTCACTCTTGTCTAATATCAGTAAATGCCATTACCATTTAACTATTTGACCAATTTAGAAATATGAGCATCATCCTCTTCCCTTCTCCACCTCTTAAAAAAAAAACAAAAACTCTATTGATTCTATTTCTAAAAATATCCTGAAAATCAGTACAGTTGTCATCATCCTCACTGGAACAGTTCCAGCCATCATTTCTTGGGTTGATTATGGCACAGTGCTTTTTAGTGCTGAAGAGCATGAGCTCTGTAGTGAGACTAATTGTGTTGAAACCAGCTTCATGACTTATTCACTCTAGAGTTGAAGAAAAGTAAATAAAGTATTACTTATTAGCTGTGTGAGCCTTGCACAAGAGCTATAACATTGCTATACCTCAATTTCTTCATCTAGGAAATAGAAATAAGTGTAAATAAACCTTTCAAAATTAAACCCTTAATTTTAGAATAGATTATTCTTTTAAAACACTCTGAACCATGTTCCAAAGATACTAGTTATCCATCATTTCGTGGATATCAGGCAGAGTGATTTTTTCTAAAATGCACATTGAGTGTATTCAGGCTGCAATCCAAATGCTTTTACTAAAATTATATGGCCTTTTCTGACCATGATCCTATTCATTCTCTAAGCTTCAAGCCTTATTCTTCTTCTTTGAAACTTATCTCCTGTCTCTTCTTTTCCTATCCCTCTCTTTCCCTTCAGCCATCACTGTGACATAAGGAGGCTCTGTGAGCTGGGAGATGGGGAAGACTCACCGGAATGAGCACCAGGATAGAATCCTGTCTCTGTTTTATCTCAACCTGCTCAGTCTTTATGAGGGTGCTGCTCTTTGCCTGTGAGGAGCCTTCAATAGAAAATCCCCAGGGCATCTGGGTGGCTCAGACAGTTAAGCCTCTGACTTCGGCTCAGGTCATGATCTCATGGTTTGTGGGTTCAAGCCCAGCGTCTGACCCTGTGCTGACAGCTTGGAGCCTGGAGCCTGCTTCAGATTCTGTGTGTATCTCTCTCTCTGCTCCTCCTCCACTCATGCTCTGTCTCTCTCTCTCCAAAATAAATAAACATCAAAAAAAAAAAAAAAAAAGAAAAGAAAATCCCCTAGTACCAGTTTTATAAAAAACACAAAGTCTCTGAGGAGTCTATTTTCTAATCTAGTCCTGAGTCATGAATGGAAAGACATGACTTCTAAGGAAATGAAGGCAGGAAAAACTAAGGTTTCTTGGTTACTTTGTGAGTCTCCATTAACCTTTTGGTAACTTGCTCTGTGTTAAAGCACACGATGTTTGATACAGATCATTCTCTCACCATCCCAGATCATCACTATGGGGGACAGTATAATTTTGTGTTCAAGAACAGGGCTCTCAAGTCAGAACACTGCTGTTCTGGTAGCTCTTTACACTTAATTAGATAAGTGGCATTGGTCAGACAATTTCACCTCATAATTTTGTTTTCCATTTATTTTTCAGTTGTTCCCTCTGTTTTACCGCACCAACCTATTTCTCAGTTCATAAGTGTAATCAGTTACTCTTTCAATTCTTTTTATTGACCGTCACCATTGTGATTAAATTTTGAGTTACACACAAAAGGCAAAATTAACATAAAATTTTGTAATGAAATTCTGTAAACACTGTAAATCAATAATTCAAAGTTTTTGAAACATTTATTCATTTTTGAGGGACAGAGTGCAAGCAGGGGAGGGGCAGAGAGAGAGGGAGCCACAGAATCGGAAGCAGGCACCAGGCTCTGAGCTGTCAGCACAGAGCCGGACGCGGGGCTCGAACTCAAGCTGAAGTCGGATGCTTAACTGACTGAGCCACCCAGGCACCCCTGTAAATCAATAACTTTAAGCAGATGCTAATACTGTGTCTTGAATGTTTCAAGTCGATCTACTTATTCTATGAAAAATAAAAACTTTATCGGTGCAGGTATGGTCCCACACAGTCCTTTTGCTTTGTTTCTTCCTCAGTAACTAACCAATAATATCACAAAAGTTAGACCTGTTGTGGCTTAGTTAATGCTTTTAGGGTCTTCATGGGTATGTAACCACTGCAGTACTCAGGACTCTGCCTTCCAAAGGGGGCCCTTTACTTGGGGTTTAATCTCTGTGGTATTTGGGATGTTACCCTGTATCAAATTTTTAAATAATTTTATCTTTGCATTTATTTTCTGTAATGGAAATCTGATATGAAAATGGGGCAGGTGCTGGGGCTGGGGAATGTAAGAGTCAAGGAAGCCTGTATGAGTCAGGCTGACTCATACATTCTCATGGGCTATACCCCCCCCCCCCCATATTCCCAGGATATTCCCTGCTTAGAGACTGAGGCTGCCTTTGGCATGCTCCTGACCTCGATTCCTATCCACACCTGTAACCAGTGCTCCATTCACAGGACAGCGACCCTGTGCTCCTATGCATGTTTGCACTTACCCCATACGTTTTTCCTATACCCCAAAGAAAGCAAGGTAAAAGAGAACATGGAAAACACCATGACTGTTTAAAAGAGAGACCATGGTGGGGGGTGGGGGGGAGCTCTTTTTCTCCCTGCATATTGAATAAACGG
This sequence comes from Acinonyx jubatus, assembly GCF_027475565.1. Lineage (NCBI taxonomy): Eukaryota > Metazoa > Chordata > Mammalia > Carnivora > Felidae > Acinonyx > Acinonyx jubatus. The sequence goes on along the minus strand of NC_069390.1, from coordinate 53,177,110 downwards.
CCAATAAACTTCACTTTGCACCAGGCTTCTCAGGTCATGCAACCTGCTCTGGTTAAGACACTGGCTCAGACACAACACCTGAAAATTCAGGGCAATATTATGGACTGAATGTTTGTGCCCTCCTCCTCCACTCACCAAATTCATAAATGAACTTCCAACCCCCAATGTCATAGTATTTGAAGATGGGTCTTTGGAGGTAATTAGCGTTAGATTAGGTCCTGAGGGTGGGGCCCTTAGGATGGGATTAATGGCTTTATAGGAAGAAAGAAAGGCCATGTGAGGAAATAGCAAGAAGGCAGACATCTACAAGCCCTGAAGGGAGCTCTCACCAGGAACAAAATCAGCTGGCATTTTGATCTTGCACTTCCCAGGTTTTGAAATGTCACTGAGGAAACTAAAGAGATATATGATCAGAATCTAACCCCTTCCTTCTGAAACTTCTACCATTTCCACTGGAACATTTTAACTCTGTGTTCAGAAACCTGTCTTACCTCTGTACCATGAGGACCTCCATCACACACTGGGAATTAGAGTGGTGAATGCACTTCATCAATTCCTCCAATTTTAATCGGAACAGGTGTTACCTTTTCACTCTTCATTTGCATTTCCCTAAAAAGATAGGCCTAGAAGAAAACTGAGGGGGGCAGCTCTCTAAAGGAAAAGCTTTCATGGGCACAAAAGGAAGTGAATGGGGAGAGTTGTGAGAATTTCTGAGGCCAGAGTGCTACCTTAGGCAGTTGTTAGAACCCAGTAATTGGAGAGGAGAAGGAAGATAATCAGCTGTATTTTGGTACTTTGACACAGAAGGACAGTACTCTCACTTCATGGCAACTCTCCAATTGCATTGGCAGATTGAATCATTCCTGCCAAGGGAACCTGAGCACCAAAGTGTTAGATGAAGAGCAGAAAACATCCATATCAGACACTCAGCCCAGGACCCTACAACAAAGTGGAACAGAAGTGGAAATTCCTATGGGGAGAGTTGAAATCCTAGAACTTGGATCTAGGACTGTATACGTGTTTCTGGTGATAACGCTTGAAAACAAGTGAGTGACAGTATCATCCCTCAAGGATTATGGATCCACTGGAATTCTCTAACAATATGTGAAAACAGACCATGAAAAAACAATCAGGTGTATAATTTGTCTTTCCTCACCTCACCTCATCTCTCTAGTCTGGCATCCTCCCCAACACTCTCTGGTCAAGTACATGATCTCTGGTCACCAAACCCAGACAAACCCTTCCCTCATAACACAACTTTCAGCAGTGTGTGAAAGTGACCATTCTCTCATTTGAAAATGCTTGTCTTCATATACATTTTTTAAAAAACTACTCTTACATGCTTTGTCTCCTCCCACCTCACTACATGATCTCATTTCTTAATATTGGTTGGGTCCTTCTCTACTGCCTGATTTCTAAATATTGTCATGAGTACCCTAGGTCTTACTTCTGCTTTTATTTCTCTTATATACTATACTCTTTTTAAAGATATTTTATTCAGTAATTGGCTTTAAAAACTGTATGAACACTAGAAACTCTACTGTACCTCTCGGTCCCTTATCTCTCTACTGATATCCACAGTGATATGTGAAACAGTGTACTATATATCTCTGCCTATATGTCTAAAAGGTGCAGCAAAGATCACATGGACAAGGAAGGATTCTCCATAGCTGCCTTAATATTTCCATCTTGGAAAATGTAACTTTTGCTGTACAGTTGGTAAAATGTTAAAACTAAGCATTTTCCTCAATTATTCAAACCTTCCCACCCCATCCAATTCATCAACATGCCCTTTTATTACAAAAGTTGTCAAAAGACATGTCCCTTTTGTCCAAAGTATTTTAATTTATTCACTTCATCACTGTCATGATCTCTCTTCCACACTATTTTTCTTAGCCTTTTGACTTGAGACTTTTAGTGTCCATTGTCACCTGCTAAAAAATGGGAATCTTCTAGACTGACCTAGCATTATATAACACTATCCAAGACTTCAAATTATTGATACTTTATTTTTACACAATATATCTGGCATTAGAATAACAAAGCACAGAAAAAAAAACATAAAATAAAAACATCTAATAATAAAAAAAAACAAGAAGAAACATAGGAGACTCAATAATACAGTTTTCAGTCAGGTTTTATAATAAGTATGATTAAATATACTTGAGAAAATGAAAGGCAAGATTGAAATACTCAGAAAGAAACTGGAGTATTTTTAAAGATTCAAATGGATATTCTATGACTAAAAGTAATACTAAGACCCAAATTAAGAAATTAAGAGTCTTTACTTCAACACTGTTAGGATGCTTGTATAATGGAGAGGTTGAGTAAATGCCCAAAGTTGTGGTATTTTTAAGTAGTAACACCAAGATTTCAATATGTAATTAAGATACACACACACCACAACAAGAAAATAAAACACTATATAGGAAGTAGAACATAAACAAATATTTCTTAAATTTCAAAAATTTCTTAATGTTATTAAGAAATAAAAAGAACCTCTGTGGTAGGCATAAAATGGTCCCCCAAAGATATTCATATCCTAGTCCCCCAAAACTGTGGGTAGATTACCTTACAAAATAAAGATGAATTTAGACTGAAGATGGACTTAAAGCTAATGATCAGACCTTAAATCAGAAACATTATTCTAGATTATCTAGAGGGGTTCAAGGTAATCACAATGGTCCTTAAAAGTGGAAGTGAAAAGGCAGCAGAAGAGTTAGTGTCTAAGGATATGATGTGAGAAACACTTGACTGTCTGCTGTAAGCAATGTTTGTGCCTCCCTCCAAATTCAGATGTTGAAATCTAATCCCCAATGTGATGGTATTTGAAGTCAAGAATTTTGAGAAGTTATTAGATCATGAAGATGGAGCCTAATTATAGAATGGAATGGAATGGAATGGAATGGAATGGAATGGAACCAATGTCTTTTGAAAAGAGACCCCAAACGTGAGGACACAACAAGAAGACAAACATCTGTGAACCAGGAAACTTCTCACCACAGATTGAATCTTCCTGCACCTTGATCTTGGACTTTGGAGATTTATCTCCAAAATGGTAAATCCAGCCAATCTATGGTATTCTATTACAGCAACCTGAATGGACTGACACCATCCATTGCCAGCCTTGAACACCGAAGAAGACAAACAATCAAGGAATGTGGGAAGCTTCTAGAAGCTAGAAAAGTGAAGAAAAAGGTTTCACCTCTAAATCTTCCAGAAAAGAATGCTACCCTGCTGACATCTTTTTTTTTTTTTAAGTTTATTTATTTATTTTGGAAGAGACAGAAAAAGACTGAGTACAAGTGGCGGAGGAGCAGAGAGAGAGGGGCACAGAGGATCTGAAGCAGGCTTTGTGCTGAGAGCAGACAGCCTGATGTGAGGCTCAAACTCACAATCTGTGAGATCTTGACTTGAGCCTTAGGCAGATGCTTAGCCGACTGAACCACCCTGGTGCCCCTCCTGACATCTTGATTTTAGTCCAGTGACATATGTTTTGAATTTCTAACTTATAAAATTGTATGCTAATAAATTTGTGTTGTTTTAAGCAAACAAATTTGTGATAATTTATTATAGGAGCAGTAGGAAACAGATACAACTTTCATAGAATTAATTCCTATATAGAATATTTAGGGAAAAAAGACACTTCAGTAGAGTTGATCTACTCTATGGGTAAAACTACAATATGGGTAAAACTCTGCACATAAGATTACTGAATATCATTTATGGCACATACACACACAAAAACTGTTACATAAGGGCACCTGGGTGGCTCAGTTGGTTGAGTGACTGACTCTTGGTTTTGACTCAGGTCATTGCCTCACAGTTTGTGGATTCGAGTCCTGTGTAGGGCTCCGTGCTGGTGGCATGGGGTCTGCTTTGGATTCTCTCTCTCCCTCTCTCTTTCTGCCCCTCCCCTGCTCATGGACACTACTCTCTCTCTTTCTTTCAAAATAAATGAATAAACTTAAAAAAAACTGTCACATAATAGATCATAAAGCAATTATTAAATTATCACTAATGAACAGATGTAAGAAAATGCAAAAAATTGGATATATTGGAAGATTAATGTAGAATTGCCAAAGACATAGATGATGAATTTTAGAAGGAGGGAAATACTAAATGAAGAGGTAAAATATTTGAAAAATTGACGAATAATTTCAAAAATTAAAGAAACATAAAACTTCAGATTTATGGGTCATATGGTATGTTGAACAGATTTTTTAAAAACTGCAATATTACGAATGAGAAGGCATAGACATACATTTTTGTATCAGCAAATTAAAAAAAAGTTAACTATTGATTGAGCTGTTTTTTTTTCTATTTCCATGTTTTGCTATATAAAACAAAACAAAGAGCAAGGAATTGAGTTGATTTAAACATGGCTCCTTAATTGTAATAGTAACCACGAGCCCTCCTAACTGCTAGGCACTGTATGTGGATCTCCTTCGGTGTTTATCCTAATGGATCATGGCCCTCTGAGACTTAAGTGTGTGGAGGTCTGAGGGTTCTCAGTGTTGCCCACATCTTTGAGACCTGGATCCTGTGAAACTTGCATTTTCCTAGATGACACTGAACATGCTTCAGCTTCGGTGTCTTTGCATCTGCTGTTCCCTCAGCCGGCAATGCTTCACCCCAGACATCGCCCCACTTCCAATCCCACGTGGCTGGCTCCCTCATCCCCTAACCCTTACATAAACGTCACGTTCTTGACAATGTTACTTAGAATGACTAAGCCTGACCATCAGCATCTCCCCCACTTCCCAGCTTTATGTTTCAACACAGCTCATATTGTCATCTATGTAATTATTCTGTTTCTTATCTTCCTGTTACTAGAGAAAAAGGTATTCTGTCTGTCCTGTTTACTGTATGGATAGTGCCTGAAATGGTACCTGACACATAGCAGATGGTCAGTGCATAGTTGTTGAATTCATCAGTGAATGAACCTTGAAATGGTGTATCCACCTGAATGTCCAAGATCAGTCCCCATTACTCATGGAAAAGCCTTCTAGATGGAAGCTTGAACACTCAACTCTACCGCCCCTTCCCTTCTCTATTTCTGTCTCCTCATCAGTAAAATGGGGTGATAACTTCATATGATGTTAGGACTATAGGACACTAAAACTTGTTTGACAAATGTCCTCATTTTACAGGTTTCAAAATCAAGATTGAGAGAATAAGCCAACTTGTACAGGTTTTAAATAAGTAGTCAGTGGGGACTGATAAAATGACTAGCTTCTGCCCTCCGGATTTTCATATCTGCTTTTCATTACTGACAGGGAACGTCCACTGGAATGACATGATAGATTTCAGTTGTGATGCAAAACTGTATGCATTACTTCACTTCAGGGTCGTGAAATTACGCTAAATATTGAACCATTATGATTCAATTTTAGTGTACTTCTTTACTTTTTAGCACTTCAGTTGTGATAAATATTGAGTCAATATGACAATTGCACAATAGTAAGAAGATATACCCAGATTTAATACAATCATTAGCTTATGTATATTTGGGGCCTGTATGAGCCGTCTAAACCCCCTTTGAGGAGTTCAGAATTAATATCCTAAGACCAGTTCCAGGAACCCTGCTGGAAAAAATGTTTACAGAGTTTATGAGGCCAAGATAATAACAATTATTGCCCTGGAAATATGCTAATCATAAATTTGAGAGTCTGGGTCCAGAATCAGGACATGGTCTATCGATGTCTGGTATATTCCACCAGGAAAGGAGTCAATACAGATCTCAGAGCTTTGTAGCCCACACTATCCCCAAGGAGTTCCAAGACATGCTAAGTTCTCACTCTAGAGGCTGTGGCAACCATATAAAAAATCCTCCCACCAAAGCAAATGGAGCTCAAAAGTATGCTAGGGGAGATTTGCTAACTTCTCCAGGAGTCTTTGCTGGTAAGTAATGCTTTAGAAGTATGGGTCCTTATCTGTGGCCAGCTGAGCACAAGGGAAAGAGGGATAGCTGATAGAAAGGGGAACAGGAAAACCTCCTAACTGAAGGGAGGGGATAAGGGAACTGTCTGTAAGAATGTGCTGGCGTAATCTCTTATATGCATGTGAGCAACCTCTGCTTTCATTTCCAATACCTCCTACGCCATCTCTGTGTGCAGCTTCTTTATCTCTTGACACCTCTGCCATTCTTTCTGTGCATAGAGCTCTTCACTGACCTGCAGCCTAATGATTCACTAATGTACCAAGTTCTTTCTCTTCAATTTTTCTGTCTCATTCTCACTGTTATCGCTCCCTCAATCCTTTCTAGTCTAATTTAAAGGTTGGATAAATATCCCCATCCTGAGTCCATTTTTGACCCAGAGGGAGAACAATAATTGAATTTACCTTCGGCTATTCAGAAATTCTCTCTCACAACTTACAACCTAGTAAAACACACCAAACCACCTGTTACTTGCTTCTAACTAAAGGCAGTACTGATCATTTTGGAATGGTTTGGCCTCCAAGTGTGTAATGCTAATGTCTGTGAAAATGTCTAAGGATATGGTAATCAGATATACTCTATTATAAAGGCTGGAAACCCTATCAAAATATTTATATGTGGATAAAGTGAAGATCAGGATTTAGTCTGCTGACCCCTGATGTATGGATTACCCGAAGGCCTGAGATATGTCAGAACCACTTCCACAAAAACTCTCTACTTTATCATGTTCTTATCAACAGGTTAACCAGTAACTGTAACTACACTTTTTTGATGACCCATCTTGAGTCATGCAAACTTAGCAAGAATCCTGCTATGTAGGCCTTTCAGCCTCATTTTAAGGGTGAAGAATCATGGACCCAATGAAGATAAGTAATTTTGCCAAATTCACATGGCATGCAGACACTGGCTTCAGTTCCTAGTGTCTGATTCTAAACAGTATGCCATTTCTCATACACTAAACTCTAAATTAGCTGAACCAAAATCACAGAAGAGAGATCTGATTATAGGACTCTACTTCATCCTCTTCCCGAATCCCCTGGATTTTAATGCCATTCCTTGCCTATAGTCATCCCTGTTCAAATTAGGGATGGTTTTCTATATAGTTCTTCTCTCTTTCTTGAAATCCCTATTCTATTTTCTCAATCTAGTAATTTGCTTGCCTTTGACTAATTAACTGTCTCGTTCCTGTACCTGTGAGCAAACCGTTTCTAGGATTTCTTAAGCAATTTGTCCAAGACCCAAGCTGCAATGCACCCTTGCAACACACACACACACACACACACACACACACACACACACACACACTTCCATCCCCATAAGTACTGTTCTAATACAGTCAGTCTGGCTAATGTCACCTGTTCCTGCTTGGCACAGTACTTAGGAGTCTCACAGAACACTGAGCAGAGGAACAATGGAAAGGTCCAATTCTATCTATAAGGGAGTGGAGTACATCGAAGGTGATCTATAACAATAATACATTTTACCTTAGACCTCTGAGTTCTTCCAAACTTCTCATGTTAATAATAAGATAGCCTCCTGGTGGTATGGATTAGATCTACTTTCCTGATGATGGTAATATCCTTAAATTAATAATTTTTATTTCTACTGAGCACTTCTAAGTTCAGACCTTCTCTCTGTGTGTGTAGATCGATCGATGTATCACCTGTCTATCTGTCTATCTATCATCTATCATCTATCTATAAAAGAGCAAGCAAGAGCTCCTAATCACAATGTACTTAAAATTATTAAGGTGTATATATTGTGACAACTTATATAGTAAGAGAAATGATGAATTTAGTTTCAAAGAGTAGTTTATATAAATTAACTCACTTTACCTGATGATTATGGATATTTTATAAACTTGAACATAAATGTTTATGTTTCCATGTATAAATCTGCATTTCTTTCTGGACAGGCATCAGCAGGAGGGCACTTAAAGGGCAAGGGTTTGCCTATCATCAGGACAGAAACGAAGAAGAATATGTATATTCCATTCTCAGCAGACCCATCCAGATTAAGAGGTTTATCCTAAAACGAAGTTCTGTGTGGCTTCATTTTGAAACCTCAAGGCACCTTATACTGCACCAGCAAGAAAGGAGAGATCAGAAGATGATTATGGCATGAAAAATGTTTGGGAGACTTAGTGAGAAGCCTACATAGATCCAAATTTGTCTTACAAAGTTCTGGTTTGCTACATTTACAGTTCCTTTGAAGAGTGAATTATATAAGTTCAGCTCAGAAATGTTGTACATGTGGAATCATAATGGCTGTCATTATGTTTATGTTATGTCCCTACCTTGTACATAACGTATGTAGTCATAAATCAAATAATTTTTCTATAAAGTAATGATAAATAAATTTAAGAAAAATGCTTTGTGCACCTAAGTATCAGGGGAACACCTTTATCTTAATAATTATTCTATTAATTTAAATGGTTGATTTGTATAACTGTTTCAACCACTAAAACTTTAACTTTCATTAAAAAAGGAACCTTCTCTAATTCATTTTTTTTTCTAATTCATCTTTTGTAATCAGTCTTAGCACAGAGCTTGACACATATATACTAGATACTCAGTCAGTTTTGGTTGAGTAAAAATATTTAATTCAATTGAATGGATATGATGAAGTACACTGAAATCAAGTGGCTTCATTTTACCATTCAATTTTGTATGCTTTTGAGTCTATGATGCAGTGATATGGGTAGATACAATAAATGTTTCACTGGTTTCTCCTCTTTCTCTGTGCACTAAGCAAGGATGAGACCTACTCAGTGAATGAGAGGTACTTGATTTATAATATATTTCACTATAAATTTATCCCAGAAAGATGGCCTCACTTAATAACACCCTATTTCATCCATATTCTTTCTTCCTTCTGGGGATCCCCGGGCTGGAACACATGCATATCTGGATGGGTCTCCCTTTCTTTGCTGTGTACCTGATAGCTGTTCTTGGGAATATCAGCATCCTTTCTGTGATTGAGACTGAGAGCACACTCCACCAGCCCATGTTCTACTTCCTGGCCATTCTGTCATCTATCGACCTAGGCCTGTCCACATCCACGATCCCCAAGATGCTTGGAATCTTCTGGTTCAGCCTGAGAGAAATCTCCTTTGAGGGGTGTCTCATCCAGATGTTCTTCATCCATCTATTCACTGGCATGGAGTCGGCTGTGCTCGTGGCCATGGCCTATGATCGCTATGTGGCCATCTGTAACCCTCTTCGGTACACACTGGTGCTGACAAACAAGGTGGTATTCATCATTGCATTGATAATTCTACTGAGGCCTTTGTCTTTTGCCATACCCTTTGTTCCACTCATCCTACGGTTACCATTTTGTGGGCACCAACTTATCCCTCACACTTATTGTGAGCACATGGGCATTGCCCGCCTGTCCTGTGCCAGCATCAGGGTCAACATCATCTATGGCTTATATGCCATCTCTAACCTGGTGTTTGACATCATAGCCATTGTCATTTCTTATGCCCAGATCCTTCATGCTGTCTTTCGACTGCCTTCCTATGATGCTCGGCTCAAAGCGCTCAGCACCTGTGGCTCTCACGTGTGTGTCATGTTGGCTTTCTACACCCCTGCGTTTTTTTCATTTATGACCCACAGGTTTGGCCGGAATATACCACGTTATATTCACATCCTTCTGGCTAATTTCTATGTAGTCATTCCACCAGCTCTCAACCCTGTAATCTATGGTGTCAGAACTGAACAGATTAGAGAACAGGTGCTGAAGGTATTTTCCAAGAAAAAACCATAACTCTTATAAATAATCCATTTAAGAAGGGAGCAGCACTAATTCTCTATGTTCAGAACAGAAAGAGAACATTTGAAAGTTACACAGGCCTATCTTAGGGGAGTCCTGTCACCCTCCTTCTCAAACCCAGAAATGGAAAGTTAGGCCCATGTCTAACACATGAGTAAAAGTGTTTTATCATTTTCCATTGTTTGGAAATCATTCAGATTCCTCATGTGGAAGAAAAAGAACTCTTTGTTCTGTTTCCATTATGATCGAACATATTGCATTCCACACTTGGCATCATTTTAAAGCAAAACCAACCCTCCAAAAAGGAAATACCACACAAATAATAAAAACACCATAAATTCCTTCATATCCTAATTTAAACAAAAATAGTTCATCACCGTTACTAGTGCTGGTCCCCAAAATAATAGATGCTCAAACACTTCCCATATGGCTGGACTGCCTATCAAAAAGCATGGGTTACTCTTGCCTCTACCATGTTAATGTCAGAAGATGTGAAATTGATCCTATGAATACCATAATCATGTAAGAAAACTGGCTATTTTCTACCAGGAATAGAATTGCAAAAAGTTGGTAGTCTTTTGGTTTTAAATTGTACCATTTACTTGATGGATGAATACTTATAAAATCTGGCTTATTGATACTTCTTTTCAAACAACTATTTTTCAAAAAGTACTGTCTCTGTGTCTTTTGCCACTTCATGGAGGAGTTTCCCTCTTAAGGAAAGCAGAAGGTTTTAGTGATGTTCCAAGTACAGTATTAGCCAAGTGAGTACGTGTGTGTATGTGTGTGTGTGTGTGTTTTAAACATGGAACTCTTGTTCCATATGCTACCTCTCAGTGTTCTCTAGTTCTAGGTGATATTATTGGCATTATTTGTGTGAAGGATTCAGAGAAATTATGTTTGCAAATCCTGGCCAATAAAACTAAATTTTTACCTATATTTTTATTGTGGGATTTCTCAACATTTTTAATTTGAAATTTGGATTTTGAAAATTCATTTTAAAATTCATTCATTTGAAATTTTAGGGTGATATTGGCTTCAGAATGTTCCTTTGACCAACCTATGACACTAATATTCTGTAGCATGCACTTTAGAAAAAAAAATCCTACTTATTTTTACTATAGTATAAAAAATGACATCATAAACTCTTAGTGGGAATTTATATTAATTAGCATCACATCCTTGGGATCCCACCCAACTTGGGATTCTTTGAAACAATCAGTTATGCTGTAAAATTATAGGCACAAGCAGCTTTTCCTGCAATCCTGTTGTGACACTGAGCTCATCCCCTATCTATTTATTCTGCTTATGAAATGGATTTTAATGATATGGCCTCAATTATACCTTGAGTGATTTGGTCAGGGCTCATTCCATTTAGATGTTTTGGCTAATTTGTGGAGAATTGTATTTAACCTTTCAATGACTAAATTCACCAATGTAGTCACCTGGCCCTGGAGTTTTCTGTGTTAGAAGGTTGCTAACTCCGGATTCAACTTACTTGATAGGTAAACAACTATTCAAGTAATTCATTTCTTCATGTCTTTTCTTTGAATGTCCTCAGTAAACGTATCACATTCCTCTAACTTTACTCTTGTTCAGGGTGTGGGCTGATGAATTAGGTTTGCCTGATGTCCAACCCACTATCAGTATTAGATCTTCCCTTTGTTGCTGTGGTACAAATCATGCCATTCTTCATGTCCTCTACATTCCCTCAGGAACAGAGCACTGTTACTTATTACTCGAACCCTGCTAGTCTACTAGTGAGAGCCAGAAGATACAGCATGGCCAACTGGGCTGCTATGTCCCTGGGTCTTGAAAGTACAGCCTTCTCAGTCATCCTGCCCCTTCCCTAGAAGTGTCCTACAGTTTCTGGGGAACAGGCCTCACCCTGGGCTACAAAGTTTGTTTCTGCTCTTTTGTCTCAGCAGCAATGGGTCTCTGCTGTCCTCTTCCTCCAGGGTAAACGCTTTTGCTCCTTAGGGGAGAGAAACTGGATGAGGGGTCATTCTTACGTTCAGGTGGCTGCTATTTGCCTTTTGCCTCCATCAGGTCTGTTCTATGATGAAGGCCTTCTCTTGTCTCTAGTCCTGCACTCAGGCTTTCTAATGAGTACCTGGTCTAGGTCTAGGGAGAAAAAAAACGAAAAGGGTGTGAAGTCCCTTTTGTGTCATATACACAAGACTCCCAGACACTTTGTATTCTCACACAGGTTCATATTCAGCTGTGAATAATTTGGTTTAAAATTTTAACAGATTTTTTGTAGAATGGCTTGTATAGTATCTAGCACCTGGTGAGCACAGAATCATGTTCCATCTCTCTCTGGAGTTACCAATCTTTCCTTATATTTTGGGTTAGTTGCTCTGTGATTTCAACTTTCTGACAGGTCCAAGAAAATTATGAGTTTTTTAAATTATTTTTTAACGCTTATTTAATTTTGAGAAAGAGAGATAGAGGGCAAGCAGGGGAGGGACAGAGAAAGAGGGAGACACAGAATCTGAAGCAGGGTCCAGGCTCAGAGCTGTCAGCACAGAGCCAGATGCGGGGCTTGAACTCACAAACCATGAGATCATGACCTGAACCAAAGTTGGACACTTAACCAACTGAGCCACCCACCCAGGCACCCCGAAAATTGTGAGTTTTTTGATTATCCAGCAATATTTTTCTTTGTCAAAAAGTTTTGAATTACATTCTGTCCAAGTTTTTATATTCTAGGTAAAGAGTATAAATCTTGGTAGGAATTTTAAATCATGTTGTATCCTCTGAGTAGAACAGCTATGTGTTGATTCTCTGCTTCCTACAACTGTGGCATGGACTGTGGATCACTGAATTATAAATATACAGAATGACTGAGGAAAATTAAATGGGATTTTACTTATGGGATACACCATAGACATTTTGAATCTAGTAGTTTTAGAGTGGGCCTAAGCAATATGTATTTTTAAGAGTCTTCAAGCCTAAATTTTGAAAACTATCATTCTAGAAACTTGAAACTTGGTTAATAAACAAATTGGTTGATTGTTAGATGAAGAAAATGGGATAAACTCTAGGAAGTGAAATGACTGAAAGCAGAATTGACTTTCCAAAACTCAAACTGGACACCACTCTTAACACTCCCTCGCCTCACTCCCCACACCACACTCTACCTACCTGACTTGACCTAATCCACAGGGAACTTAGTTTAGTTGCCTATCTGATGTTCCTGATGTCTTTATCTTCTGGAACTGTTTTTGACTTTCTAAACTCCATGGCCTTGGATGACTACTTATCTGTCCTTCTACGTCTATCATCGCACTTGTCACATTGCTATATCAGAGTATAATGTGACTAAATGCAGTGTAGTGGCTGAGAATGTAAACTTGGTGTCAGACTTCCTAGGTTCAAATCCTGTCTCCTTTTTTAACCATCTGTAACTATGAGAAAGCCAAATATTTCTCCATTTCTCCATTTTCTTATATTGTGAAGTGAGGATATTAAGGCTACAAATCTTTTTTAGTTTGCACAAGAATTTAATGGATTAATATATGTAAAGAATTCAGGAGTGGTTATGAGAATGTACACACTATATAAGTGTTCCATGTTATACTAAAAGTGTTTGCATGTCTGAATCAACTTTATCAGACTGCTGGAACAAAATGTTTCTAGCCTATTCTGGATGTTCATGTATCGTAAAGTCCATCTTTTTTTATTTTATATATACCCTTATTCACTATGTGCTAGGCAGAAGCTGTAGACTTGAAAATTTGGTGGGAGTAAACTCAGTAAGTTTTATTAAGACCTCTCTCTCCACACCCTCCTACCTCCCAACTTTCTAAGGCAGTCATATGTTCTCTGGTGTTCCTCCATATAGTAAGTATAACTGTTCTGATTCAGAATATATGCCTAACTCTGGGGTTTAGTTAGAATGTTCACTGGCTCTTTTTAAAATTTTTTAAAATGTTTTTATTTATTTATTTTCAGAGACAGAGACAGAGAATGTGAGCAGGGGAGGGGCAGAGAGAGAGGGAGAGAGAGGATCTTAAGCAGGTTCCACACTGTCAGTGCAGACATCCATGCAAGGCTTGAATTCATGAACCTTGAGGTCATGACCTGAGCCTAAACCAAGAGTCATATGCTCAGCTGACTGAGCCACCCAGGCACTCTATAGAATGTTCACTGACTCTTGAACCAAACTAGGTCCTTCAAAATAGACTAGGTCCTTCATAACTAAGAAAGATGATATTTTGAACTCACATTAGCCACACCTTTCTTCAGTTTCAGTATTTTCAGGAATCATATGGAGAAGAAAGGCTATATTGATCATGTGTACCTCTGAGACTCTGAAACTGATTACAAACCTTGCCTTACTCATTTCTATATCCTTGGTGAATTGTGATGAACAAGTAAATATTAGCTAAATGGATTGAAACTGAATGTGGTAATGGAGAATGAATTGAGCAGTAGCAACAATTTTGATACCTCAGCCTGTGAGGTGCTGTGTTCCTAGGAGTCCCACGCATTGATTTGGCTGTATATGGATTCATTGTGACATTATAAGAAAATTATGGCTTTGGAGCTAGACAAACTTCAAATCCTAGCTCCTCTAAACTAGCCCGTTGAATACAAGTTTGTTGAGTTACTTATCATGATAATTAATTCTAAAAAATATCAGGGTTAAGTAATATATATATATATATATATATATATATAAAACTTATAATAAACAGCTAATATATATCTATATCTATATCTATAAACTTACAATAAACAGCTTATTTAAGTGAATGCTTAACAAATGTTGATTTGCCTCACATTTTAGCTTGAAGGGTGAGGTACTTGACTAAAATATTTTCCCTGTGGTCAACTAATGTCTCTGTGTCTCAATGCACAGGTCAATTTTTTTTAATCACTTTTTTTTGTGTGTCTATTTTTGAGAAAGAGAGAGAACAAACCAGGGAGGGGCAGAGAGAGAGAGAGAGTGAGAGAGAAACCTCCACCAGGCTCCGCGTTTTCAGCTCAAAGCCAGATGTGGGGCTCAAACTCACGAACTGTGAGATCATGATCTGAGTCAAAATCAAGAGTTGGACGCCTAACTCACTGAGCCACCCAGCTGCTCCAGGTGTAGGTCAGTTTTAGCCACATGTAAAATCACCTACAGAACTTTAAAACATGGATGCCTAAATGCTACCCCAACACTAATTTTTCTTCCCTAAAGTTTCATTTAAACAGAATCATGCAGTGTGATCGGGCATCCTTGGATGGGAGGTGGAAGACAGTGTGCAGTATGAGAACATAAGAACAAATGATCAATATGAAGTCCAGACCACCAGTAAGGAAGGCAACGATGAGGCTGTAGGCTCTACGGATTCTTGTCTCAGCACAGGCAATCTTGATGAGGGCCATGAACTCACAGTAGGTGTGGGAAATGATATTGGTTCTGCAGTAGGGAAGCCAACGTAGCAGGAAGGGGTGAGGACTGAGAAGTGCTGTGCCCCGGAGTACTATAGCTAGACCCATCCCCCCAATTACAGCATGTGTCAGAATAGCTGAATGTCTTAATGGGTTACAAATGGCTACATAACGGTCAAAAGCCATGGCCAGAAAGAAGCCAGATTCCATGGTAGAGCAAGAGTGAATCAGGAACACTTGAGTGAGGCAGGCTTCAAAGCGAATCTCTCCATCATGGAACCAGAAAAGGCTAAGAAGTTTTGGTACAGCTGTAGTACACACAACCAGATCAGCCACAGCCAGCATGCAGAGGAAGAGGTACATTGGCTCATGGAGGCTGGGGTCTGTCTTAATGATAAACAGAAGAGAGCAGTTTCCCAGGAGGGCCAAAAGGTATACCACACAAAAGGGGATGGAGATCCAGATGTGGGCAGCCTCCAACCCAGGAATGCCAATGAGGATGAAGGTTGATGGATGGACATTAGTCTTATTGTATGCTGACATAACAAGTGCCTGATGTTTTAGCTTTCTCTTGGTGTATTTTCCTCTACAACAAACAAAAATAATAGCTTGCAAATTTTGAAACCTTTGATGAGCTAAGTAAACCAAAATGCAGGGAATTGCAGGTCATGAAATAATTCCAATGTCTGTAAATATTTATGAATTATTTTATCATCATATCTGATTATCAGATATTATTTCACAGTTGTAATTGCAATGTGGCTGATCTATGGATGCTATATGAGGGAAAATATCTAGGCACCAAAAACTGGAGCTTAATGTGTGAAAATCCAAAATCTTTTACACACTGAGAAGAAAGTAATATGTAAAAAGTAATATGCTAAAAAATATGTAAGAGTCCCAGGTATATTGTGATAAGTGATTCGGTACTTACATATAACACCCATATTATACTGTGTGCTAACTAACTGGAATTTAAGTAAAAACATAAAAAAATAAAAATAAGTTTAGATGCTTAGTGGAATTTCTGTATTATTAATTCATCAAAACCACACTGTATGTAATGGCTCCTTCAACTAACTTCTTCTTTCATTACGATACATGTATTTGTAGAATCATGTGAGGAAAAATGTGTAAGAGTCATGGGTTTGGAGGACTTAGAAACAGTTGTAAGACACAGGTTAGAAAGGCAGGAGGGATGATAGGAAGTTTTAAATAGAAAATATACCTTTTCTTTTAGATTTTAGTCATATTAGTTCATGCCAAGATGCCAAGTGATAGTGTATAGCTTTGAGAAGGGAATACCAAAATTTGGGAGGATGTGTGACTTTCTTTGGAAGGACCAGGAGGAAGTTCATTCACACTGACATGGAACTCATTCAGCATGATGGCCAGAGTGGGGCTGATAACAATGTGTCAGGAAATGAATTGGATTTTTTAACCAACAGAATTTCAGGAATGATGAAAACAAGCATTAGTGAGGTTTGGGCTAAAGAGCGATCCTTATGCCCAATTGATTGGAGAAAATTGAACCTGCTCTTAGTGGAAAATTGTATAGTGATCATTCTTATTAAAAACAAAGTTTTGGACAGACCAATTTAACTACGTGCCATCTCAGTGCACAATGTTCATATATACATGTGGAAGTATATACAGTAATTTTCATTGTAAAAGTTCCTGTAAAAGAATAAATATTGAAACATTCAAAATGCCCATCAGTAAAGTAATACTGAACTTAAAAATCTGTGGTATATTTATATTTTAGAATACTCAGAAGCACTTAGAATAAGTAAAGTATATTTTTGAAAACTGACAGAAAAATGAAAAAAGGAAGCATAAATTTTATTTTTCCATTAACATTGACACACATGCAAAAATTAAGCATATGTGTGTGTGTGTGTGTGTGTATGCATGTATGGGTGTGGATGTAGACACACACATTTATAATAAAACTTTTATAAACATAAGAAATAACCTTAAAAGGATATACATTCAATGTAGGAGAGGTCTAAAATATGGGCTCTGTTTAAAGTATGTAAGTAAATAATACAGAGTTACAAATGTATTTATCAGAAAAATGTACAACCCAAGAAGTTACAAAGAAGATGTAGCTTTCTATGTCTTGTAAAATATTAGCAAGTTTTCTAACCCCTTGAAATACCTTTCTTATATTTCTCTCCTTGGAGAACTGGTCATCTACTCACTTCATGAAGGTGGTAACCCTGTGTCTTTATTTGTCATAGCATTTCTTCACACATACAAACCCTTAGTAATTTGGTTAGAATTGAAGACTCTACTCACATATCAGCTCCTGTGAGATTATTTTTCTGGGAACTTTGAACCATCACTGATATCCCTCAAGTGTTCCTATGATATGTATACTTACCTGTCTTCTATTTTTTGTCATATTGTCTATTTCTGCATGTTTTCTCATTTATTATATTGCAAATATATATATATAATGCAAATAAATATATTATATTGTAAATATATATATTGCAAATAAAATACTTGGCAGAGGCCATGTACTTTCATATATTTGCTTGTTCCAAAGAATGAAGAAAAACAGAAAAGGAAAAGACAAAGGAATGTTATTATTTTTCTGGTAAATAATTTCAATATAAATTTAAGACAACCAGTGGAATCACTATAAATTTATTATAGTGCACACTATCTTCAAACACTATAGTGCATTAACAGTTTTCCTGATTCTAATATTAAATCTTTAAGACATACCCAGGGATTAGTTTCTAACAAAATTGAATTCTGTCAGCATTTCATTCCTTGTCTGATTATAGGATGGATAAAAAGAAGGTTCAGAGGAAAATAAATTTACATCTGCTTTTGGGGAGGAATAAAATTTAAAAAAACCTATTATATCTTCTGGCTAAATTCTACACCCCTATACATCTCCTTACAAAAATTAATCAACATGCATTGGCATATATTAGGTACTATATTACTAACATTGCAGGCATTATCCCATTCAATCCTTAAGGAAGGGGGTTGGTAGATAACCATACTCATAATACAGCTTTAAAAAAAACCCTAAGAATGTTAATTTACGTTCCCAAAGCTATTCTACTATGAATTCAAGGATGTGGAATTTGAACCCTACTAAAGTATAATTACAAAGTTTGTAATCTTTACATTAAGCTTTAGGAGATGAGCACTTCTTAAGGTTTTATAAATGTAAAATGGCATAATGCATTTATGACTACATGAGCAGTATGAAACATTGCTCAAATACCATAGATTCGCTCAGGCTAAAGAACTGACACATCTATACTCCCATCCTTTCCTTCATCAGACTCCCTCTGATGTACTGAACTAAGCAGAGAAGCCCATGCACAAATTTATTCTCAATAAAAGTTGCAGCCTAATCTCAGCCCATACAGGGTAAAACAGAGGTAGGTAGTCTATTCAGGTGCCACAAAGCAAAATAGGCTCAGGTGCCCCAAGAAATCTTATACAAGATATTTTTTTTATAGAGCTTGTTTGTTCTATTAGAACCCTGAAACCTTCTCTTTGGCTATGGTCCACTTAGCCAGCCCATGACACAAATGAGTGTGACCAAACAGTGCCTTACCTACCAGGGGACCTGTGAGGATGAGGATGAGCATCTTGGTCTGAGGAACATTTTAGTTCTCTCAAGACTTATAGCATTTCCAAATAAGCTCCGTTATAGACATGTTTTCTGATTTCTAAAGCTCTCAAGGGCATAGAGTGGGGGTGGCCTCCCCACATGTCAAGAGAAGAAACTGCTGGGAGTTCAATTTGAGCTCAGAACTCAGGTTCTAAGTCTTTAGCACTAACATCTTAATAACAGGAGAATCTAACAAGGGTGGGGAGAGGGAAGGTGAGTTTTTTGGAGTGTCTCTGGAGCCCACCTCTCAGCAGGATTGCTTGAGTCCCGGAATTGTTCTTAAATACATCATGTGTATTTATCACAAAAGGATAGATAAGTGTCTAGTTCCTTTAAATAATGTCTTTTTTTTTTAATTTTTTTTTCAACGTTTTTTATTTATTTTTGGGACAGAGAGAGACAGAGCATGAACGGGGGAGGG
This sequence comes from Acinonyx jubatus, assembly GCF_027475565.1. Classification (NCBI taxonomy): domain Eukaryota; kingdom Metazoa; phylum Chordata; class Mammalia; order Carnivora; family Felidae; genus Acinonyx; species Acinonyx jubatus. The sequence goes on along the minus strand of NC_069390.1, from coordinate 53,157,943 downwards.
GCAGAGAGAGAGGGAGACAGGCTCCAGGCTCTGAGCCATCCATCAGCCCAGAGCCTGACGCGGGGCTCGAACTCACGGACCGCGAGATTGTGACCTGCTTGAAGTCGGACGCCTAAACGACTGCGCCACCCAGGCGCCCCTGTCTTTTTATTTTTAATATAGGAAAATATAAACACAAAACAAACATCAACCATACTGTCACTTTGATATTTGGTTTAATTTTATTCCATGATTTTCATATTCATATACATTTGAATATTTAAGTCATATTAGACTTTAAAATTTTATATCAGAGTCTAAATAACATGTTGTGACATGTACCTTATTCTTTTCACAATTCATCAGAATAATTTTTGTGGAAGATTTATTTGATTATATGAAATTAATCAAAATGGGACTTTGGTGAAAGTTGAATTATATGTAAACATTAATGTGGAAAATTTGACAACTTTAATAAACATGCAATCCTCTCAGCCATCTAGATTTACTATGCTTTTGCATGTATTTCAGGCTCCTTTGAGAGCACTGAACAGTTTTTACATCATTTTTGTGTCAATCTCACCAATCTGTAAATTGTAGAGGTTGGAATTTTATCAGATTAATTTTACATTTACTTACATTCTTTGTGGACGTCTTAGATATGAGTCATATAAATTACAAATACACAGCAGGGCTCCATTATGTGGGGATTTCCATACTTGCAAATTTGCTCACTCCATACAATTTAAATTGTAACTTAAATTATTGTCAAATAAATTCTCATGGCACTTTAACAGTTATTTGCAGCATGAAAAGAGCTGGTAAATATTTGAGTTGCCTGACAGTCACATTCCCAGAGATTGAATAAGGTGAGGTTCTGACTTCTCATTTCAGCTATAAACAAGTGCTTTTGCAATCTGTTTCATGCCATATTTTTCATATTTTTGTGTTTTTTGTTGATTCCACTGTTTAAAATGGCCCCCATGCATACGGCTGATGCACACTAGAATAAGTAAATATCTTACCATTTATGGAGTTTACTGGTATAAATAATACTTTTCTAGTGTTTATAAGTGCAAGATTGTAATGTGCTTTACGGAGAAAATAACAATCTTAGATAAACTCCATTCAAGTGTGAGTTATAGCATTGTTGGTTGTGAGTTCAAGGTTAATGAATCAAAAATATAATATATACCCTGATAAAGGAAGAGGAAACTTGTCTATCTGTGTGTGAAGTCACTCTGGAAAGTACTAAAATAACATCGGTAGGTAGTGTGAGATAAAAATATGGAAAAGATGAAAAAGAGGTTAAATTTGTGGATTCAAGAGATGACAATTAAAAAAAAAAAAAGCCTAGTGGGACAACCCTGGTGTGAGGAGGTCAAAGGTATTCAGTTATATCATTCCAGGTCTGAATAACAATCACTCTTCTAGGCTGGCACAGGCTGGCTAGAAAATGTGTCAAAAGGCAACAAAGACATCAGGGAAATACAAATCAAAACCACACTCAGATACCACCTCACACCAGTCAGAGTGGCCAAAATGAACAAATCAGGAGACTATAGATGCTGGAGAGGATGTGGAGAAACGGGAACCCTCTTGCACTGTTGGTGGGAATGCAAACTGGTGCAGCCGCTCTGGAAAGCAGTGTGAAGGTTCCTCAAAACATTAAAAATAGACCCACCCTATGACCCAGCAGTAGCACTGCTAGGAATTTACCCAAGGGATACAGGGGTACTGATGCATAGGGGCACTTGTACCCCAATGTTTATAGCAGCACTCTCATCAATAGCCAAATTATGGAAAGAGCCTAAATGTCCATCAACTGATGAATGGATAAAGAAATTGTGGTTTATATACACAATGGAGTACTACGTGGCAATGAGAAAGAATGAAATATGGCCCTTTGTAGCAACGTGGATGGAACTGGAGAGTGTGATGCTAAGTGAAATAAACCATACAGAGAAAGACAGATACCATATGGTTTCACTCTTATGTGGATCCTGAGAAACTTAACAGAAACCCATGGGAGAGGGGAAGGAAAAAAAAAAGAGGTTAGAGTGGAAGAGAGCCAAAGCATAAGAGATTCTTAAAAACTGAGAACAAACTGAGGGTTGATGGGGGGTGGGAGGGAGGGGAGGGTGGGTGACGGGTATTGAGGAGGGCACCTTTTGGGATGAGCACTGGGTGTTGTATGGAAACCAATTTGACAATAAACTTCATATATTGGAAAAAAAAGGCAACAAAGAATATACAATGTTAAACTTGGAGCTCAGGCCTCAGGCAGGTTCTGCTAATCAGGAGGCTGCAGATGAGTTCTTCAAATGCCTATTAAATGGCATTAAGCAGTAAGCAGTAAGTGGAAAACAAGTATCAACACTAATGAGACTGGCTTGTCTTATAAAGACTTTGTGGAAGGAGCCAACATAAGTGGCCTCCAAAGCCCCCGGTTTTCAATCATTTAAGGACTGTACAATTAATCATTTGTAAGAACTATGTATTAAGGGAGGTGTATTTTCACAGAAACACACATTTAAAAAAAGTTTATGTATTGGCTGATTGACAAAAATGTGACAAGATGCTTGTAGGAATCTTACTCTGCATTTCCCCTAAGAGCAATGGTTCCAAATTTTCTAATTCAGTGTTCAAGAACATAATTCAGTGTTATAGAACATAGCTATTGAGAATAATGAGAACTATGTTTGTGTGGATACACATATAGGTGTGCGGGGGCAGACTTGCTCACTCTTTCCACCACACTCTTTCCACCACGGGAGAACTCATGGGCTGAGGGAATCTCTCTTGGCGCAGAATAGTGCCAGGTTGGGGGAGAGGGGATGTGGGTCAGGTGAAACTTTTCTTCTCATCCTTTTCCATTTGTATATTCTTGTATGAGCCACCAGGATCCTGTAATCTCTCAACTGAATTCCGGAACTCTCGTATAGGTCTTTTCATCCATCAATGCTTGTTAAATCTGTGTTTTCGTATTGGGAAGAGTCCTGGGTCCTCTTATTCCGTCATCTTGCTGACTTAAACCTCACTATTCTGCCTTCATTTTCTCAGAAGCCATAGCTCCGTATTGGTTCTCTCTTTTTGAGTCAGAATTAGAAATTAGATTCCTCAGAGACCTTGTGTGTTTTTACAAAACTGGCTCTAGGGAATTTCCTGTTAAAGGCTCCTCACAGGCAAAGAGCAGCACCCTCATAAAGACTGAGCAGGTTGAGATAAAACAGAGACAGGATTCTCTCCTGGTGCTCATTCTGGTGAGTCTTCCCCATCTCCCAGCTCACAGAGCCTCCTTATGTCACAGTGATGGCTGAAGGGAAAGAGAGGGATAGGAAAGGAAGAGAAGAGCCATGGGACAAGTGTAGGGGATAGAGGACAAGGACTGAAGTTTAGAGAATGAGTAGGATTACATTAGGAAAAACCATATAATTCTAGTAAAAGCATTTGGATTTCAGCCTGAATCCGTTCAATGGGCATTTTAGAAAAATTAGTCTGCCTGATATCTAAAGAATGATGGATAATTAGTATCTTTGGAACATGGTTCAGAGTGTTTTAAAAAATTATCTGTTTAAAACTAACAACATACTTAGGGTTTTAATCTTTATTATCTCTAATCTCTATTTTATAGATGAAAAGTGCTTGTTATTTAGTCTCCTTTGATTATAGAGTGACTAAGTCAGGAAACTGAGTTTCGACACAATTGGTCAAACTATAGAGCTCATGCTTTTAAGCACTGTAAAGTATTGTGTCGTAATAAACCCCAAAAATGATCCCATGAGGACAGAGATAAATGTACTGATTTTAAATCTACTTGAAAAGTGGCATCACCCTTTTTGTTTGTTTGTTTGTTTGGGTTTTGTTTTTGTAGCTTTCTGAGACTATTGCCTACAATTTTGATCTTCTGAGATGTTACTGAAGAATATAAAAAAATTATTTAATAAAAGAATCTGCCATTGGCACTTTGCTTACATTGATAAATCACAGAAAATTTAGCTCCCATAATTGAATCCTACTTTCTATTCTTGTGTTGATCACATCATGCCTTTTTATTCACCATTCCATTACAAGGCCAGAGGATTATAGAAAAGAGACTATTCTTACAGTCATGTCACAGAGCATCCCCTACAAATAACATCTAGGGGCACCTGGGTGGCTCAGTAGGCTAAGCTTCTGAGTCTTGTTTTCAGCTCAGATCATGGTCTCACAGTTCATAAGATCAAGCCCTTATTGGGGCTCTGCACTGACAGTGCAGAGCCTGCTTGGGATTCCCATTTGTCCCTCTCTCTCTGCTCCTCCCCTACTCATGCTCTCTCTTGCGTGCTCTCTCACTCTCAAAATAAATAAATAAACTTAAAAAAAAACAAATAATATCTATTATTTTTAGCTTCCTTCCTTTTCAAATGTCTACCATTTCTTCCCAGGAGTTCCATCTTTCCTCACCCACATGGTACTACTCCCTCTATTAGTTGTTTATCACAGGCATGACACTTCTTGCCTCTGCTTCTCATACAACAATGTCTGGCTAATACCCTGATTGTCTAACTGAAACTGGGATCATAATTACGACTGCTCCTCTGGAATCCTCCAATGATATAAAATCATGAAAAGACACTTTTTACCAGAAAACAATTACATGTAATGAATGATCAAGTGCTTCAGAAATACTCTAACAAATGACATAAAGTACATGAACATGTAGAACAGCTTGGGTAGCTTTGGATATGATAGATTCAGCTTGCTCAGAATATACCACCTGGTCTTTTCTTCAACATATTTGTCATGCATCTTAACTCTTAAAATAATGACTGCCTGAGATTTATAATGAAGACACTGATATCTCTTATTCAGAGGGATGTGAATTTAAAAGAGATTGTTTGTGTGAATGTGTGTGGACAAAGGGAAGCTGTGTGGCTCTGACGTGACTGAGGCACGAGTCAGCTTTTCCTTATTTCCAATCTCTCTCCATTCCAATTTAATTATTTCCTCTCTACCTTCTTTCCGCAGCTCCAGAACTACAAGCACTTCAAGTGTTTGGCAAGGGTTTTAAACTATTTAAGGTTCAGATCCACATGTAAAAATATGGTTAACTATGTTTTTCTATATGTGTTTATAAAGATTAGAGCTGGTACTTGCATAGGTGCCGACAACGTGGAACGTAATAGGCAGTACCTTCAAAAATGGTAGTTGCCAGGCGCCTGGGTGGCTCAGTTGGTTAAGCGTCCGACATCAGCTCAGGTCACGATCTTGCAGTCCGTGAGTTCGAGCCCCGCATCGGGCTCTGGGCTGATGGCTCAGAGCCTGCAGCCTGCTTTCGATTCTGTGTCTCCCTCTCTCTCTGCCCCTCCCCCGTTCATGCTCTGTCTCAAAAATAAATAAAAAACGTTAAAATTTTTTTAAATAAAAAAATGGTAGTTGCTTCTGTTTTCACCACATTTGCTTCTTATTTTGTAATAATAATGAATAAATATTAACAAATGGATGGATTTTAATCCTAAAGACTTATTTCTAATAGTTTAGACTATATTTTAATGAATCTGTGTTCATTAACACTTGTTACCCATCTTGTATGTCAACACCTATGTGTTACCATCTAACCAAATGGAACCAACAGAAATAACTATTTACATAGGCCAGCACAACTCTGTATATGCCAAAATTGAAAGTAAATTATGTTGGTGATGACAGAAGATAATTAATGAAGTAGGTATTAAGGCAAAATCTTAGCCTAATACCAGTGGTGAGACCATTGCAAATTAAAAAAGAAAAAAGAAAGTTGCTAACAAAGATGAATATATTATGAAAAATGTTTTATTATAATCCACTGCATAACTGCTTCCAAAGGTTTTCACTGAGAATTCACTTCCTCACATTGCTCGAGATGGATTTCTGATTGTACATTTTTAATTGTGTGAATTAACTGAAGAAGAGAATGTACAAAATTGTATGATCTTATTTTTCTTTAGGTTTAAAATGTTGCAGAGTTTTACCTTGTGTCCTGAGGATTAACGAACATATAATTGTAAGAACATGGACTTATGCGTTACCTATCAAGATGTCCCTTCCCAATGACACCCAGTTTCATCCCTCCTTCTTTTTGCTGCTGGGGATCCCAGGACTGGAAACTGTCCACATGTGGATTGGCTTTCCCTTTTGCGCTGTGTACATGATTGCACTCATAGGAAACCTCACTATTTTGTTTGTGGTCCAGGTTGACAGCAGCCTACACCAGCCCATGTTCTACTTCCTGGCCATGTTGGCTACCATTGATTTGGGTCTGTCCACAGCTACCATCCCCAAGATGCTTGGGATCTTCTGGTTTAGTCTCAGGGAGATAATCTTCGATGCTTGTCTCACCCAGATGTTTTTTATCCACAACTTCACTGGTATGGAGTCAGCAGTCCTGTTGGCAATGGCTTATGACCGCTATGTGGCCATATGCAACCCACTTCGATATAGCACCATTCTCACCAACAAGGTTGTCTCTGTGATTGGTGTTGGTGTGTTAGTGAGGTTATTTATTTCTGTTATTCCATTTGTGTTTCTTATTTTGCGACTACCCTTCTGTGGGAATCATATCATTCCCCATACCTATTGTGAACACATGGGTCTGGCTCGCCTGTCTTGTGCCAGCATCAAGATCAATATCATCTGTGGCCTGGGTGCTATTTCAATCCTAGTATTTGACATCATAGCCATTGCCCTTTCTTATGTTCAGATACTCCATGCCGTTTTCCGTCTTCCTTCCCGTGAAACCCGACTCAAGTCCCTCAGCACATGTGGTTCTCATGTTTGTGTAATTCTTGCCTTCTATACACCAGCCCTCTTTTCCTTTATGACACATCGCTTTGGCCATAACGTCCCCCGCTATATCCACATACTCCTGGCCAATCTTTATGTCGTAGTGCCACCAATGCTCAACCCTGTCATCTACGGAGTCAGAACCAAACAGATTTATGACCGTGTGAAGAAAATAATATTGCAAAAATAAAGAATTAAAAAGGAATATGTATATAGATGGAACTTCTGAGCAGAGAAACACCTTGTGATATTAAATTTAGTAAATTTAAATGTGCTTGACAGTGTTTATTTTTTTAGGGGGAAGGGGGTCCATTCTGTAAATATTTTAATGAATTCAGAGACTGAAAGCTTAAGCTTTGTTATCCAATTTATATGGTAAGTGAGGGCATATCAGAGTCTTTATATGTGATTTTTAATAACTGGTGTCAGTAGATTTAAAGTAGAATTTATAGGGCATGCCGTATTTTTTTGGACATGTACTGGTTACCCTTTATCATTTATATGGCTCTTTTTTTTGATGATTCTTATTCCTTTTTTATCTCTAGGTGTCCCTGTATTGGTTTCTCTCTCCTTATTTTGCATCCCCCCCTTATCTGTTCTTCTTTTTCTTTTGTTTTCCTCTTCAGAAATTATGCAAATTTTCATTGCATTACAAAAACCGTATTGTGATATCCTGTGATTTCATCAAAATACTGCAAAGATCCAGAATCATATCATAGATTAAGTCCTGGTTTTATACATAGAAAGGAAGTGAGGAAATAAATGTGGCTACAAAAACCTTCCTCCTAATTTTTGTGTGGCGTTTCTCACAAATATATTTAGGTTTACATAGACCCAACTCTGATGTAAACTTGAAGGAAGAAACCTCCTGCAGCCTTGGAGAGGCTGCCCACTGTCACCTCCTAGGTTCTATTGGTTTTCTCACTTGCTTTGAGAGTCATCTTGTAATTGTTTCCTTTTGTCCTGTCTTTTCATATATGATTTGAACAGTTAAACAGAACTTGATTCCACTCCTACTTCTATCTTTGATGCGTAAGTTTCAGTGGCCTCAATTTCTTTACTTTCCAAATACAGTCATAGTTTCATTTCAGAGATTAAGCATGAAGACTTAATTATAGGATGCTTGTAAAGTCATCAGCATAGTTCCCAGGATGTTGTTTGCAATAAATACAAAATAATTGTTAGCCATTAGTATTATCATTATTTGTGTTACTATGTTTTGTTTATTATTCTCACCTTTGGCAACAGTGTTTCTATAAGAGGTGTTTATAGGTTTTATTTTAATACCACCCTCACATAAAATAACCTGAAGCTAAAGTGACGCAAAGTACAAAAAGTATGTAATATAATATATGCATTGCATATGTACTACACACCCACACACACACACACACACAAGATACTAGTCCACAACTAATTTGTTGATATTTTATAAATACTTGAAAAAAAATGAAACAACAAACAAAAAAAATAAAAACTTGATTTTCTTAAAGTTATTATTTAAGGAAAATTTTCAAAATGCTCATTTTACCTAACTCCATCAAAAATGACATTTATATTTTTCATGTATATATTTGGTATTACCTCTTAGTCTTTAAAACAGAAATTTTTAATTTGGAAATAATTATTTTCATCATTTATCCTTCTCTTCCTCATTGTGTAATGTGAGGCAAGTTATCTCCATTATCTCCACAATCTTTTGTTATTTTGGCTCATATTCTCTTGATCTCACTCATATGTTCCTTTTTCTAACTTTCTGTAGCCTGATCTCTTGTATGTGATCACTCTATCTCTGAAGTACCTCTATCATCAGCCCCTTCCAGTCTTCCAGACTAGCTGATTTTGTTTCATAAATATCTCTCAGGTATTTTGTTTTCTGTCTCCAGTGGCACCATCTTATTTAGTATTCCTAGTGACCAGCATGTGATGTTAGGACCTTTGTTACATTGCCCATGCCAAACATCCTCCTAATTTCAGGTTTCATATCACAATTAACATCCTTGGTTTTTGCTTTACAGAGATATGCCTATTCCTTCATAAATCCCTTTACACTCCAAATATACCTACTTTCTAAGACCTATTGCCTGTCTCCTTCATTCGCTAAATACTAATGGCACACCAATTTTCTGGTATTTGCATTTTAATTTTCAAAGTCCACTCTTCAAATAAAATCTTGTTTCAGATAAAGAAAAACATTGGTTCACATAGGAGTGAATTTCTATATGTATGCACATTTTAGGGTAACTATCCTCATACTGTTGAAGATAGAGCAATACTCACTTTTCTTTGCCTTCTGTGCACTTCTGCTCCATTCTCTTACTCACAACTTAATATTGTAATCACTTGCAATGTGTACATTTCATCCTCTCTCCTCCTGGGCGATAAGGAATTTGATATTACTTTATTTATCCACTTAGTTACTTATAGTGTGACTCACACAGCTACTCAATAAACGTATGCTGAATGAATCAATCTAAGTAAGAATAAAAGAATGCACGTACTTACTATTAGTCACAATGTAATACAAGAAAGTTGACATTAAACGTGTACATTGGTGTAAGCTACCATTGCCAAAATTTAAAAAAATGTACAAAAACAGACTGATAATAGGATATTATACTACATCAGAAAGAGGTGAATAAATGATATAATTCTAAAAATAGTGAGTGCGTACAGCACATCTTTCCAACTCAACTGATTTATTAATGCAAAATGGAATATACATATTTTTACTTCTTTTTTTACTCATTGTGCCATTTTTTCTTAAACACACACACACGTACACACACACTCCTAAACATGTGCTTGCACACACACATGTATATATGTATATGAACACATAAAGATAGATTTACACACACATACACACAATGTTGGGGGAATTTACAAAATGGAAAATATTCTGTTATGCAACTTCTTCTAAAATGGCCAATTTCACATTAATAGTGATTTAAAAACTTGATTCAAAATTCTTTCCTCTTGAAAGCCTTTCTAATGTGGCCTTAGCACACTATTTCACGATTTTTACTTCCTGAGTTAAGAGCCAAATGTCCCTGTGCTTTCCTCAATAGAAACACTGATTACAGACTCTTTTTTTTCTCTTGCACAACTAGGGCCATACCCATTTAATCAAGATGCATAAATTATGATCATATAAAAATATTTCCTCATTGAGGAATATAAAATTGAAATTAAATACTATAATTTCATGTTATTAGCTTTTATCTTCCATAATACTACATTTTTTTATTTGAAATGACTTATGTTGTTCAGGTCAATAGCAGTCATTCTTTCAACAAAATTTAATAAGAAACGTTACCCAGCATATTGTGCCAACTACTGGGGTATTCATAAGGATGTACATGATAATTTCAGGAATTTGCTCCCTAGTAGATGAGAAAGATCAGCATACATTATATGACGTTCCAAATGAAAACAATGAGGGCTGTGTGTATATAATGAAAGGGAGGCAGGGAGAGATATGAGGGGGGTGATGATCAATCAGGAAAGAGAGCACAGTCAAGCTGTATGGAAGGGTAAGTTGATTTCTCTGGGCATAGAATAATTGGTACATTCTAGGAAAATAAAAAGCAAACATTAAAAGCATTGTATTTTTGATTTTGCTTATTTCAATGCATTTACCATGTGGATCCTAATAAGACTACAATCTGGCAGATGTGCAACAGTGATTTTTTCTTGATAGTTCTGTTACCTCTTAAGCCATTATGATTATCTGCATATTTCCAATTTTCACTCATTCCTTAGTTTAACACTCACTTCATCTCTTCTTATTTTTATCTTCTAGTTCATGCAGATATAGTATAGTGGTGTTTTCTTTTTCTTTTTTCTTTTTGTCTTTTTTCTTGCCCCCAGAGTTTCACATAAAAACATTCAAGCATCAAAATCTTAACACAATTTGATGTGTCTATTTTTTGCTTTACAAGATTTCTGTTAGATTAATCCATTTTGCGTGTAATAGTAATTCATTTGTATTTTCTTTTGGTTTGCTTCTTATTGTTTTTATTGTGCTGTTTTATTTCTTAATAGATAGTATTTTCTTTTTAACAAATTTTTTTAATGTGTATTTATTTTTGACAGAGAGAGAGAGAGAGAGACAGAGCATGAGTGGGGGAGGGGCAGAGAGACAGGGAGACACAGAATCCAAAGCAGGCTTCAGGCTCTGAGCTGCCAGCATAGAGCCCGACGTGGGGCTCAAACTCACAGACCATGAGATTGTGACCTAAGCCGAAGTCAGACTCTCAACCGACTGAGCCACCCAGGTGCCCTGATAGTATTTTCTTTGATGAATAAATCCAATTAATTTATATATTCTACTGTTGTTGAATAATTTTAATTATTTAATTTTTTTCTCTATTCTGAATAAAATCCCTATTTTTGTGTATGTATTTTGGTGAACATAATCACTCATTTCCTTTGGACATTTATGTAATAGTAATTGCTGGGAATATTTAGAATTAGCAGACACTTCCAATTTCCAAAGTGGTCAGCAGATGCTCCTATTTTTATGAATACTTGGAATTAGCAGTCTTAATTTTCAGCCATATTGGAAAGGTTGTAGGTATAGCATGGTGCTTTATTTTCCTGATGAGTAACAGTGATGAAAAAATTTTCTTATGCTCATTGGATATTATTTTCCTTTAAAGTGCCAGAGTATTTGCTCTTATATTTTACATTGTTTTATCATTTCTTTATATATTAATAATAATTTCAATTCACTATTTTAATGTGTTATTAATATAAGTGTTTTAACCAATATATGTATTGGGAATATCACCTCCCAGTCAGTGATTTTCCTACTGTGTCACCATCCTAATAGAAATTTTGGTAAGTGGTGTTCTTATATTTTTCACTCTTTTTAAAAATTAATTAAAACAATTATTTTTTTTAGAGAGAGTGAGTGTGAATGAGCATGAGGGGGAAGAGGGGCAGAGGAGAGGGAGAGAGAATCCCAAGCAGGCTTCATGCTGTCAGCACAGAGCCCCACATGGGGCTTGAAGTCAGGGATCCCAAGATCATGACCTGAACCAAAATCAAGAGTTGATGCCTCACTGATTGAGCCACCAGGTGCCCTTTATATTTTTCTATGATTAAATAATGTAATTTCACTTTATTTTTATTCATTACATTGAAAATATATTTGGCCTTATTTTGTAATATTAGGGTAATGCATCTTTTTCCTTGGTTTCCATGTATTTCATGTCTCTAAATACATTTCATGTGGGGCGCTTGGGTGGCTCAATTGGTTAAGTGTCTGACTTCTGGTTTTGGCTCAGGTCATGATCTCACTGTTTGTGAGATCAAGCCTGTGTCAGGCTCTATGCGGGTAGTGCAGAAACTGCTTGGGATTCTCTCTCTCCCTCTTTCTGCCCCTGCCCCGCTCATGTGCTTCTCTCTTTCTCTGTCACAAAATAAGTAAACATTTAAAATAAATAAATAAATAAATAAATAAATAAATTCATGGGTTTTTTTTTTTTTTCATTTTTATGTTAAATTAATTTTTATTAACTTCTATTTGGGGCACCTGGGTGGCTCAGTTGGCCGAGCACCAACTTTGGTTCAGGTCATGGTCTCACCGTTGGTGAGTTCAAGCGTGGTGTCAGGCTCTGTGCTGATGGCTCAGAGCCTAGAGCTGGCTTCAGATTCTGTGTCTCCCTCTCTCTGCCCCTCCCCTGCTTATGCTTTCTCTCTCTCTCTCTCTCTCTCAAAATTAAAAAAAAAATCAAAATAATCTTTAATGAATAAATAAATAAATAAAGCCAGTAAGACTAGCACTACATAGGATAGAAATAAGATATTTTGTCTTATTCGATAGCTACGATATATTATTGATGAGTAGTAAGACATGGATGTGGGAAGGGGATATATATATATATATATATAGTTATATATATATAGTTTTATATATATATATATATATATATATATATATATATATATATAGGTAAATTATGTTCTAAACGTGCATTGCTATGATATCTAATAAAATTAAGATGCAAAATTTACCCAATAAGAGATTCTGTTCATGTCATATTTCATATGAACACATTTGGTAGCATTAGTTTCGCATCTCTGATTTTCTATTGACAAGATGTGTAGGGGATGTAGGGAAGATGTTTGCTTCTCCATCAGTCCCTTTATCCTAAGTGCAGATAATGGAATCTTTCTCAGGAGATTCTGTGGTGTTAGCTATGGTTCATGCAGGGGATTTAAGTTGGCTTTGTGTTCAGACAGGCCCCCAAGGGCCCTAAATATAGGTAGTATAAAACCTTATTCCCATTACTGGATATACCAGAGCTCTCTAGCCCTAGTCCTGCTGCAGGTGAGTTTCCTATTAAATGTGTGATGGAGATGAATAGTGATCAGAGACTCTCGTCTAACAATTAAGGAACAGGTTACAGCTAAATTTATTAAGCTACTATATTCTATCTTACTACCATAGAAAGACTTCCTGACTGAAAGAGGTCATTACTGGATTATGCTGAAACAACATAGATTTTTTTCTTAAAATTTTTAATGTTTTATTTATTTTTTTTTAGAGAGAGAGAGAGAGAGAGAGAGAAAGAGAAAGAGAGAGAGAGAGAGCATGAGTGAGGGAGGGGCAGAGAGAGAGGGAGACACAGAATCCAAACCAGACTCTAAGCTCTGAGCTGTCAGCAGAGACGGCAGGGCTCGAACTCATGAACTGTGAGATCATGACCTGAGCCAAAGTTGGACACTTAACTGACTGAGCCATCCAGGCACCCCAAGACAACTTAGATTTTTTAAAATAACCATCTACAGAGGGAACTTATAGTTGTGGTATAAACAACCTCAATTCTCAGTGATATCTGTGTGTTAGGGCATGGTCTTCTATAACAATAATTTTAAAATATGCTCATCAGGGGCCCAGAGTTAAGTGCAGGTTTTTAAAATTGATTACAAAGAGGGAAGAAGATAAATAAATAGCCTGGAGATGAACATTTATAGTCTTGCAGTACTTACATAACTGGAGAGTCTCTATTTTTTTAATGTCATTAATAAAATATTTCCCCAAATTTGGACTTTTCTCTGTCACTCTGCTCAGGAGTCAACTGGAGCTGAGATCAACTTCCTTCCTACCTTTCTTCCTTTATGTTTCCTTCTGTTTTGCTTTCCTTTCTTCTTTTTTTTTACCTTTCCTCCCTTCTCTTCCTATCCCTTCCTTATTTTTTTTCTATAGTGCTCTCTTATATTTCTTTTCTTTTTCTATAGGAAGACAGACAGGCAGACAGAAAGACAGGAAGAGAAAGAAAGAAAGATGAAAGAAAGAAAGAAAGAAAGAAAGAAAGAAAGAAAGAGAAAAAAGAAAAGAAAGAAGAAGGAAGGAAGGAAAATAAGGAGGGAGGGAAGAAAGAATGGAGAGAGAGAGAAAGAGAGAGAGAGCATTCATAACTAGAGTGTGGTAAATCAGGAGCATGGATTTCTTAAGCCTGATGTTGACCACCATTATTGTCATTGGAAACAAATCTTTACTTTTCTCAATGCTTCTCCTTCCAATATATCTTTTCGCTGTCTCCCTCCCCCCAAACTCTCCCCCACACACCTATGCAATGATAGGTAGAATTGTTGGATATCTTAGGACATTCTTGAGAATTTGGCAACCAATGGAAACCTTGGGATTCTTTATTAATTTAATTCCTATCAGAATATTGTAGCAAAGAGATGCATTTCTGTCCTGGAGGTGACTTCCAGCGGCAGTGTTTTCCTATCTTTGTATAGTACAGTGTCTGTCTATCTTTGTGCAACTCTTATTATATCTCAGATACAGTACAGCATGTCTGTGGGAGCATATGAGTAAATATGGAGGGACACATTAATGAAACACAGTTCTTCATTTTGGGTCTGATTTTCTACATATATATCTATGTCACAACTGATGCAGAACAAACTGATTTAAGAAGTCTTACTGTATTTCCTATCATTCTACAGGTCTAGGTATCTTATATTCTTATATGTATTGTCATGTTCTGTTTGCGGGTGTCCGTATCTGTTGTTCCGTGCTTTTGTGTTGATGTGTTTAAGTAAAGTGTATTTTGCCCTCAAAGAGGATTGATATCTCAATATAAGTCCTTTCATGTTTTTTAAAATTAATTCCAGGTCTTATATGGGTTTTCAGCAAATGAATATGATATTCATGTCCAAAACCTGAGAAGTATACTTCTCATAAAGTTAATGTTTCTTCCATTTGTAGAGTGCTCAGTCTGTGCCTACATATTACTTTGAACTCAAGTTTTAGTATTTGCTTTCATAATAAGAAAGCTACAGATAAAAATTAAGCCTACTGGAGACTTTTGAGAAATGTGTTCATAGCTCTTGTTTTTTCCTTCTAGAGGTAGTCAACTACTTCTCTTCTCATCAATGGCAAGATGTTCCACACAAATACTTCCACTTTCCACCCAGACACCTTTTTTCTCACGGGCATCCCAGGATTTGAGGGTTTCCATGGCTGGATCTCCCTACCTTTTTGCTCCATTTACTTAATGGCTCTGTTAGGCAATGTTACAATTTTGCTGATCATCTGGTCTGACCGTACTCTGCGGGATCCTATGTTCTACTTTCTAGCCATCTTATCAGCCATAGATCTGACCCTCTCCACATCGTCAGTGCCCCGAATGCTGGGTATCTTCTGGTTTGATGCACATGAAATTGGTTTTGGAGCCTGCGTGGCTCAGATGTTCCTGATACACACCTTTACAGGAATGGAGTCTACTGTTCTGTTGGCCATGGCTTTTGATCGCTATGTGGCTATCTGTGTACCACTCCACTACACAACCACCCTGACACCCCGGGTGCTAGCAGGCATTGGTGTGGGCATTATAATGCGTCCTGTCCTGCTCATGTTGCCCATTCTCTACCTAACCCATCGTCTGCCCTTTTGTGAGACTCGAATTATTGCGCATTCCTACTGTGAGCACATGGGCATTGCCAAGTTGGCCTGTGCCAGCATTCGAGTTAATGCCATTTACGGGCTTTTTGTGGCTTCTTTTCTTATTTTGGATGTGGTACTTGTTGGAATCTCTTATGCCTACATCCTCCGTGCAGTTTTCCTCCTCCCATCTCGAGATGCTCGTCACAAAGCCTTGAGCACATGTGGGTCACATGTTGGGGTCATGTGTGTTTTCTATACACCGTGTCTCTTCTCCTTCCTCACCCACCGGTTTGGCAAGAAAATTCCCCATTATGTTCACATCCTTGTTGCCAATCTCTACGTAGTCTTCCCACCTGCCCTCAATCCTATTATCTACGGTGTGAGGACAAAGCAGATTCGTGAGCATGTGATCCATGCTCTCACCTCCCAGTAGAGTCTCTTGTTTCCTTAGCTCTTGAAGGTGTGGATATAACTAAAGGAAGTTAATTTTACTCTACTCTGGGTTGATTATTTTTTAAATGCTCCTCATATCAAAAGATCCTGAAGATCCTAAAGTTACAAACTTTGGAGAATGCTGTCTGTTCTTTAATCTCAATACCTTCTCTTCATATTGGTGTTGAATGCATATTCTTCTGACCATAGGGTTCCATTACAGTAGGGCAAACATCGCACTCAAAGCCCCTTCCCTTTTAACTAGGGAGATTTAGTGAACCTCTATCTCTCTGTATTTGAAAATACGATAGTATTCCAGCTGGGCACAATCAGTTTATGTCAACTGCTTTGCTTTCTCAGAAAAAAAATAACTAAATTTGAATATAAAATAAGAAAGATCTTCATAGATTTCTCAGTTAAAAACTTTGTGTCTGATTTCTCTGAGGACAATACTGGGATACTTCGTGCAGTTAAAAAAATGTCTCAGGTTTTCACCTTTCATTTCAGCACCTTCTTCCTTATTCTTCATGAAAACCTGTAGGCACTATGTGCACTCAGTATGCCACCTCCTACCTTTATGGAGAATCATGAAGTGAAAGTACCTGAAAACAATACTTGTGTTAAAGGATGAAACTCTTGTTTTTAAGAGAAGCTTGAGTGTATAAAATTCTAACAGTGGTTTTGAGTCATATTTAATCAGAATTTTTCCTTGGGAGTGTGGTGCGTGTGTGTGTGAAGTGTATTTAGGCAACCTGTTATCCATAGGACCACTTTGTCCTCTCCAAATCCCTCTTTATTTGTGGAATGCAACATACATGCATCCTTTGGGACTTGATGCTTTGCAAAAGTAGATGAATCTTAGACAAGTTCAGGTAGAGATTAAATTTTCAGTCACTTACTTTACAAGAATTTTCTGGATATATTTACAAGTATTTTGTGTAATCTTATGGGGACATATCTCCTCTATGACTCCTAAGGATCAAATATCTTTTTATTATTCTTCTTGAATTTGTTGTGAGCAGAAACTGATGTGTGCATAAAAATAATGAAATAGAACATAGAAATCACTGCTCAGAGGCTAGAAACTAATTTCCTGATGGCATGTTTACTATGTGATGGTATGAAAATGATTGTACAACTTTGCAACGTGACTGAGCCAGAACATGTATCTTCAGGATTTGGAAGTATGAAAGATTATATTTCAGCAAGGAACATGGAGTTCGGTAAACAGTTTCTGAAAGGAGTTAATGGACGATGACACAGGGGTATCTAAATATGATTACCTGAAGAATTTATTTCCTGTGAGCACATTAAATGCTCTTTTCTCTTAGGTATAGAAAGATGCACATTCTGAGTTTTTGATGTCCTCTTTTGTCAAAAGTGAACCCAGAAGCATTCTTCCCTATGTTTTCTTTATTTGAATGTTGCATCTCATTTTAAATACAGATCAAATTTAATAATATTTAAGAATAAAATACAGGGGTGCCTGGGTGGTTCAGTCAGTTAAGTGTCCAATTTTTTATCTCAGTTCAGGTCTTGATCTCAGGGTTGTGAGTTCAAGCCCTGCACTGGGCTCCATGCTGGGCATGAAGCCTACTTAAAACAAAAACCAAAAACCAAAAAAACAAACAAAATAAAATAAAAATTGATTTATTTACATTTATAAATTTTTATTTTTATAAGTTGATTTTAAATCTCCATTCAATACATGACCCCTTACCTTCAAAGCCACACAGGATTACCAACATGATTCCCTCAAATAAACTAAATTCAATGTGCTACCTTTTGAGGGAAAGTTCATACATATTTCCAGTTGGTCTGATTAACAGGATTCAGATATGCTAATCTGTAAGTAGTGATGTTCTCTATTAAAATTTTAATGGTTTCTTTATATTCATGTCCTAACTGTGTCTTTTATAGTCATAATGTTCATTGTCTCAAATCATCCCCTAACTTTTCTTGATATAAATTCCATGCACTACAACTAAAAGCTAAGCAGTGTTTAGTGGCAACAACACTAAAAATATATTTAAACAGTATATATAGGGTCAGTGCCCCTAACCCCTATGTTGTTGGGGATCAAGCACTGTGCCCCCCAACACCAATGCAGTTGAAAATCCACTTATGACTTTTGACTCCCACCAAAACTTAACTACTAACAGCCCACTGTTGACTTGAAGACTTGCCAATAATATAAACAATTAAAGCATATTTTATGTATGTTTTATCTACTGTATTCTTACAATAAAGTAAGCTAGAGAAAAGTGAGTGTTATTAATAAAATCATAAGGAAGAGAAAATATATTTACAGTATTGTACTGTGTTTACAAAAAAATCCACATGGACTCATGCAGTTCAAATTCATGTTGCTCAATAGTCAACTGAATATATATAAATGATATAAAGCTCACAGAAGAAAATTTACAGTTCTAAATTTCTAGATATCTCTGTTTATTAAATAAATTTCATCATTAATTAATAAACTTCCCCCCAAAATCCGGTTCTGATCGTTTCACTGATGAATTTTTCTGAACACTAAAGAAATTATGTCAATCCTCTAAAATCACTTCCAGATTATAGAATCATAAAGAATATGGACTCATTTTATGAAGCTGGACATATCCTAACACCAAAATCAGTTAAAGATGTCCAAAAATATATATAGACCATTTCTCAAACTTATATCTCATGAACAGATGAAAAAATCCTCAATGAAATGTTAGTAAATTTAAGCTAATAATTTATCAAAATAACTATACAACATGACCAAATGGTGTCTATTTTTGGTATATAAGACTGATTTAACCTTCAGAAAACAATGTAGCCTAGAACATCAGCCTACAGAAGAAAAATCATATCGATCATATAAATGGTTAAAGGAAAATTTTTTTTAATGGCAACAGCACATATTTATAATAAAAATATGAAGCAAACAAGGAATAAAGGAGAGCTCCGTCAATGTGATTAAAAAAATTAAAACCTAGAACTAAAACATATGTAATTTAAAAAGTAATTAATAACCCAGTTAAAGCTTGAGTAAAAATTTTGTCCAGACACCCCACAAATAGAATATACAGATTGAAAATAAACACATGAAAAGATGCTCAGCATATTTTTCCATTAAGGAATTACAAATTAAAAAATGCAATAAGATTCCACTTCACACAATGGCTAAAATTAAAAATAAAGCAATATCAAAGGTAGGTCAGGGTGCAAAGAAAGCAAGAGAACTTTTCACTCATTTTTGGTGGAAATGCAAACTGACACAGTCACTTTAGAAAAACATATGGAGGGATGTCTGAATGGCTCAGTCGGTTAAGTGTTCAACTTCAGCTCAGGTCATGATCTCTCAATTCGTGAGTTTGAGGTCCATATTGGGCTCTGTGCTGACAGCTTGGAGCCTGGAACCTGCTTAGATTCTATGTCTCCTTCTCTCTCTCTGTCCCTCCCCTACTAGCACTCTGTCTCAAAAATAAAAGTTAACATTAAAAAATTATTTAAAAAAGAAAAACATATGGAAGTTTCTTACAAAGCTGAATATAGTCTTACCATGTGATTCACAATTACATTCCAAAGAATTTACCCAATGGGTTTGAAAACTATGTCCACACATAAACCTGCACATGGATACTTACAGCAACTTTATTCATAAAGAATTAGAAGTAACCAAGATGCCTTTCAATAGGTAAATGAATATCCAAATTGTAGTACCTCCTACAATGGATATACTCAGCATTAATAAGATACCAAAAAATGAAAAAACCACAAATGAATCTTAAATGCATATTCTGAAGTAAATGAAGTGAATCTGAAAGGGCTTTATATTGGGTGACTCTAGTGAAATTATATTATGAAAAAGCAAAGCTATCGAGACCACAAACATATCCATGCATCCCAGGGGGAGCAAGAGTGGGGAGATGTTGAATATGTGAAGCACATGGAAGGTTTTAGGTTCTATATGATACTATAAAGGTGGGTTATGATATGCATTTGGCAAAACTCTTAGAATTTTAGAACACAAAAGATGATCTTAATGTATGCAAATTTTAAAAAATCAACAAGGAGTTCAGGGGAATCCATGATGAAATACAAAAATATGAGAAACACTGTGTGTTAAAAATGTAGGGAAAAACCTCACTAAAATGGATGGGGAAAGTGTTTTAACCTAACTCGGGAAATGAGTGGAGTCTGTGAGACTAAAAGCAAAAGACCTATACATACAGCATTGTATTCTAGTGGATAATTTTTCCCCATAGAGTTATAGGTTAACAATTCTAATACAGCTACATATGCATAGTGTTATTGAACAATTATGTAACTGTAGGGCATATAGTGGGGACCAGGTTTCTCAGTTTTGGAACGGCAGTTTACAGAGAAACATGAAGGGATACTACAATAATTCTCGTGGTGACAGATTAGAGTTAGCCATTACTATGTTTAGTATTAGATAGACAACAGATGATAGAAAGATGATAGATAAACAGATGATGGATATTTATATATGTGTGTACATACAGGCTAGGATACACATATATATTTCCTTGCTCTGCCAGCTGAGAGGGTCTTAAACCAATGACAGTCCAGTAGCAAAGCACACCCAGCACCAAAACTTTGTTTCCAGTAACATTATCCAATTAAAGGAATCAGTAATCCTTGGAGAAATATCACAATCTAAGATTGGGGCAGGTGATATATAGGATACACCTGTAGCAATTTATGGTCCCAAAAGTAAGGAGGTGACCCTCCTCCCCCCCAAAAAAACCCACACAATTGTGAGGTTAAGTCAAAGGGACACAGGAGTCAACTGAAAGAGTTCCTAATAGCCAAAGCTGGCCAGTGTGAAAAAATAAAGTAGTATTGGATTACGGTCTAAAGTATAAAATAAATATTAGAGCCCATACTGATAAAAATAAATGATTGAATACATAAACAACTAAGGGACTAGATTAACTCTCATGCAAAATATTCCCAAACAATATTATGAGGATGCTCCATTCTAAAGGAGGTGGAGCGTAACTACTCACTGTTTAATTTGTGGGCTACACATTGCAACTTACTGCCAAAGAGTAAACTTGGAAATGGGGGAGAGAGAGAGAATCCTGACAAACACATCCTCAGCCAGGTGATGAAGCTTAATATCAATAGTGATAAACTATGTTGATAGCATATACCCTTGATATGTTTTGACATAAGTAATAGTATACCTCATTGATCTTCTCCAATAATATAACTTTAGTCTAATCATGGAGGAGATAATCATACTAATCTCAATTAGGGGATATTTTACAAAAACCTAACTAGTACTTCTAAAAACTGTAAAGTCATCAAAATTAAGAAAAGCCTGAGTAGTAACTGTCACTGTCAAGAGAACCTAACAGAACTAACTAGGTATCACTAGTAACTGTAATTTGGTATCCAGGTACAACTAAGGGAATCTGAGTAACATATGAACTTTAATAAAATATGAACTTTAGTTAATATTGGTTCATTAATTATAAAAAAATAACCATATAATGTATAATTTTACTGGTAGGGGATCTTGGGCAGGAAGGCCAGCCTGGTACTGCAAGAGGAGGCAGAACATTGTCCTTGGGAAGGTAGCCCAGGTTATATTTTTATACTTGTGGAAGGTCTCCCATGAAAAAGTTGAGATAGGCAGGGCAGTTCAGCACAGTAGACACTGAGGAGAGTTTTGGGAAGTTGTGCCAGGTAGTACCATTTACAGATATATCACAGATGAAAGGCCCCTTTATTTTCAGCTGCCCCACAGAAAGCAAGCACCCAGGCACTCTATGGTATGGTGGACTTCGCTGCAAATGTTAGCCTGGGTGAATGATCAGAACCCAGAACCATGGAAATGGTTGCAAATCCACAGATACAAAGGAGAGGACTGACTTTCTCTCTGGATGTTAACAGAAAAGAAGCTTTCACCAAGTAGCCTCAAAAGTCTGACCTTCACATTTATGATTCTCTTTAATTAAACTTTAAACCACTGAAATTTCCAGTTTCAAATGGATGTACTTATTACCAGATCATCAGCATGATTACCAGGTATCATCAGCACAACAACAGAGTTGAGATACAGTCTTAGAGAATGACAGGTTGTATTTGCCATGTTTTAATTCCAACACCTTTTCCTAGCCAAAAATAGTTCCCTGAAATTCACTTGCTTTTGCTTTGTGTAACCCTTCCCCTCCCCCAAAAAGTCAGCATATTTTCATTGCTCTAGTTGCCAAGGTCCACTGAAATCCTCAGGCTTTTCTTTCCTTCCAGTCTTAGCTCTTCCTGGCCCTGGGAACACCCTGGACCCCCACCAAGTTTAGATCAGATGATTAATGGTCTAAATTGTCAACCTCTTTCTTCTTATTCTTGAAGAACACACATTATCTTTTTTATTTTATTGTCTGACTGTTAAACACTACAGAAAATAAAACAGGAAGAAAAAATGAATATTTTACTATATAAAGTAATTTCCATACTTTACTATATAAAGTAACTTTCATGGATCTATAGGCTTTAAATAGCTGTACAGTTTTAAATAGAAGATTTATTTTCTTTTTAACTTATAAATTTACCTCTATAAATACTTCTATATTTACCTTAGCAAAAACACTATTGCTCAAGGTGAATTTAGTAACAGGGAGAGAGACACGTACTCAACTTCTAATCATACAACTTATGTTTATGAGTTATCTAAGACAAATGCCTTAGACTCTCCTAACCTTACCTTTATACTTGGTTTTATACTTTATACAGATTTATACTAAATTTGACTTTAAATCTGCTATGACAGCATCTACCTCAGAGAGTTGTTTTGAAATTTGAATGAGAATATTTATAAAGCATCAAGTACAGTGTTTGGTAAGTATTATTTTCTTTGATTGACTTTTGCTGGCATAAAGTCAGTCAAATAAAGCAGAACAATACCTATGTACATATCTGAAGTAGAGAAAAATACACATCTCAAAGGCCATCTCAATTGGTACATTCCCAGTTGATGAAGGCTCTGGCTTCCTAAAATAAGTTTGAATTTTAATAATAGAGTAATATGAAATTTGATTGAGTGTGTTCAGGAAGATGTTTGAACAATTTTAGTAGGGCACAAAAATACCATACTACTAGCAAAACAAATGATACATTTAAGAAAGCTCAGAGGGAATAGTTAAGGCACATCCTCGGATATACTGCTAGCATGCTGTGTGGTTGTATACTTCCCATCGGATGTCATTATTCAGAGTAATTTTGATCATCAGTGAACTTTTGCAAATAATCATAAAGAATATACCATGGTTAGCATTTGACTTAAAAGCTTATGTGTGAGTATGAATAAAAAAGAAAATATCAGGAATAAATGTTAAGTTTATTCCAAACAAAATCATAACCTTAAGATAGGTTATTTATTTTATTTTATGCTCCCTGAGTAGGGCTGTGAAATATTTTAGTTGGATTTTAAGATTTTTAGCTCTGTATTAATTGAGGTAAATAATTCTGTATTTAAAATAAGCTCCAGGGGCACCCTGGAGGCTGAGTTGGTTAAGTGTCTGAATCTTGATCTCTGCTCATGTCATGATCTCACAATTTGTGAGTTTGAGCCCCACATAGGTCTCTGCACTGATGACACAGGGCCGCTTGAGATTCTGTCTCTCCTTCTCTCTGTCCCTCCCTCCCTCTCACTCTCTCCCTCTCTCTCTCTCAAAATAAATAAACTTAAAAAAATAAAATAAAATAAAATAAGCTCCAAAACAGAATATTCTATTAAAGCAAATGGTACCATACTTCATAAAATGATGGCACTTATTTTCACTAGTTTTATGTATCAAACCATTTAATTATGGAGCATTTCAAACATCTACAGATGAACACAAATGCATAATGCTCTCATCATACAATGTCAACAACTGTAAACATTCTATTCTCTCCAGGCTTGGATTTGATTTTTTAAAGTAAAATTTGCATGTGTTTAAATATACAAGTCTTATCTGTACAGTTTTGAAAAAGGATATACCTATATATCCCACACCTTTATAAAGAATAATATTTTTCTATCACCTCAAAAAATCCTCTTTGTTCCTTCCCAATCTGTCTGTGACCCATTTCAATCCTCAGGCAACCAGTGAATGGATATTTTCAGTACCCACTTTTTTAAAGATTTTATTTTTAAGTAATCTCTACACCCAAGATGGGGCTCAAACTCACAACCCAGAGATCAAGAGCTGCAGGCTCTATTGACTGAGCCAACCAAGTACCCATTTTCTTTGTATGCTCTGGATCTTCATATAAATGAAATTATGTAATTAGTACTCTTTAGTAACTAGTAGCAGTCGATATAATGATATAGAGTCATCTATGTTGTTGCACATAGAGTGAATCCATTTTTATTGCTGAGTAGAATTTCATTGGGTAAACATTCCAAAATTGATTTGTCTATCCACTGTTGATGAGTATTTGTGTTGTTTCCACACAGGGCAGTTGTGGATAAAGCCGCTACAAACATTCTTATACAAGTCTTTGTGTGGACATATGCTTTCCTCACCTTGAGTAAGCTCTTAGGAGTTCAGTCATAGGTAATTAGGAGAATCTGTTGCTCCACATCCTTGCCAAAATTTGGTGTTGTGCTTTTTAATTTTGGCCATTCTAGTAGGTATGTAACAAGATGTCATGTTAGTTTTAATGTACAATTCCTGAAGCGTAATAATTTTGAGACATTCAGTGTCATTTGTATATTTTTCTCTGCTAAGTGCCAGTGTAGGTCTCTCCTTTTCCCATTGCTTGTTTTCTTATTTTGTTAGTTATAAGCATTGTCGTATGTTCCTAACACAAATTCTCTTACAGAAGTAAGGGATTGTGAATGCTTTCTCCCAGTCTTTGTCCTCTAAGTCCACTTAACAGTAAATTTCAAAATTTAATAACATGTAACAAGGCTATTTTCTTATGGTATTGCTTTTGTGTTCTAAAAAAATATTACTTCCTACTGGGTTGCAAAGATACTCTTCTTCCTTTGATTTCACACATGTTAAAATTGGAGTTTTGTTTTGTTTTTAATACTTAGTTCTATTTTAGAAATGTAATTAATATTTGATTTTGTTGTGAAGTTGGAATCAAGGTTCTATATGTGTGTGTGTGTGTGTGTGTGTGTCTGTGTGTGTGTGTCTGTGTGTACACACACACATATATATATAAAAAATACATATTCAGTTGCACCAGAATTATTGGTATAAGAAACTGTGCTATCTTCACTGAATTACTACATTGGTCATTTTAGAACATTTAACTGAAGATGTAAAATATGTCTATTCTGTTCTTTCTATTAAGCACTCCCTATCTATTTGTCTGTTATCATAATGACTTACTATACTGTTTAAAGTTTGAAGTCTTTTATTTTAAGTTCCGATGTTTTGTTATTCTTTTTCCAATGAATTTAGGGTATTCATATAATTATTTTAGAATGAGTTTAAATTTCTTGGTTATTGATTGAAGTTGTTTTATTAAGCAACTTAGGAAGAACTGACATCTTAACATATTTCAGTCTTTCAAACCACTTTTAAAACTTTTTTAGGTCTTTTTAATTACTGTCATGTTTTATAATTTTAAGTGCTTATGGCTAACTACTCCATGCTTTTGATGCCACTGTAAGTGGTAGTATGAATTTTCACAGAATTTTAACTTAAATTTTAATTTCTCATTGTTTGCTAACAGTATATAGAAAAGTATTGATTCTATACCTGATTGATAAGCTAAATGGTTTTAAATTCTTTGATTTCTATCTAAGTGTTCATGTGACTTATGAATTGGAAAGTTGGCTTCTTTCATTCCAATCTTACTGTCTTTTTATTTATTTTTTCTTGATATATTGACCTTGTTGGAACCTCCAGTAAAATATTAATATAATTGATGCCAGTCGATATGTTTGTCTTATTCCCAATCGTAGAAACAAATCTTTCTGTGTTTCACCATTCAGTATGATATTAGCTGCAGATTTTTCATATATTCCTTTCACTAAATTGAACCACTTTTAGTTTTTGCCTAATTTGCTTAAAGTTTCTTTTTTAAAGTATCATATATGGATGCTAAATTTAATTACTAGTTTTTACTTGTTTTAAAATTATCTTTTCTTTGAGTTGTTTATGTGGTGAATTTTTTTACTGTAAAAGTAGAAAAATACTAATAATAAATTCACCAACCATAGCATAAAAGCACCATTTTATTAAAAGATACATATATATATATATATATATATATATATATATATATATACAAACACAGTCTCATTAAAGCAAATAAAGGGAAAAGTAACACTTAACAAAGAAGGGACTATGACAGGTAAATAAGCCTTATATGTAGACATTCTTGATCCTCATATCCAAAGTTTCTTCCCATTCCAATTCCTCAACATATTGTAGTTTTTCACAACATATTGTAGTTTTCTCTTATGTTTCCACTCAACTAATCAAAGTAACTTGAAAATGTAATACAAGTTTTGCTTACTGGCAGCATTTTCAGCTGGTACTAGTGAATACAGATGAGGATTTCACAAAAGAATGAGCTAAAGATGATCATGGATCACTATACCACACTACCACCAGAAAAGACTGTTTCTAACTTCTACAGTTCCCATGGAATATTAAGTGGGATAGTCAATAATTTGAATTTAATAGTCAATTGTCCTCAAATGACTTTCCATTATGATTTTTAGTGTCTAATTGGTATGCTACTATATATAGTGATATCCAAACACCATATATTGCCTTATGTCTCCCCAGAAATACTGAAGAAGACCATAGAATATTTTCCAACAGTTCTCAGCAGGATGTCCTCTGTCAATGACACTGCTTCAAATCCCTCTGCCTTCCTTCTGCTGGGTATACCTGGTCTGGAAGCTTTCCATATCTGGATTGCTTTCCCTTTCTTTGTTGTTTATCTGATAGCACTTGTGGGAAATGTCACAATCCTGGTTGTGATCAAGACTGAGCAGAGTCTTCATCAACCCATGTTCTAATTTTTGGCTCTTCTCTCCTTTGTTGATCTAGGCCTTTCCACTTCTACAATTCCCAAGATGATATCTTCTGGTTCAACTTCAGGGAGACAAAATTTGAAGGCTGCTCCATCCAAATGTTCTTTATCCATACCTACACTGGCATGGAATCCGTTGTACTGCTGGCATGGCAACTGACTGCTTTGTTGCCATCTGTTACCTACTGACATATACCACTATTCTCACCAACAGAGTGGTAGCCATCATGGCCTCTGTTGTAGTGGGGAGGCCAGTCCTTCTTGTCATCCCTTTCTGCCCTCTTCTCAAATGGTTGCCCTTTTGTGGATACTACATTATTCCTCACACCTACTGTGAACACATGGGAATCGTGCATCTTTCCTGTGCTAACATAAGGGTCAACATCATCTATGGCTTATATACCATTGCTGCCCTGATTTCTGACTTGATCCTTATTGCCCTCTCCTATGTTCAGATCCTACGAGCTGTTTTCCACCTTCCTTCCAGGGATGCCAGACTCAAAGCACTCAGCACATGTGGCTCCCATGTCTGTGTCATTTTAGCATTTTACACACCAGCATTTTTCTCTTTTATGGCTCACTGATTTGGTAGTAATATTCCTTGCTACATCCACATCCTTCTGGCCAATCTGTATGTGGTTGTTCCCCCTTGTTTACATCCAGTCATTTATGGAATCAGGACAAAGCAAATTCAGGACCGAGTTGTGAAAATATTTGTAAATAAAGAATGACCCAAATGTATTCAAAAATTAATAAATTCTTCTAGGCTAACCTTCAACTTGTACATCTCTCAGGGTGTCCCAAATTGGGATTATGTAAAGGTCATTCAGACATTACTTCAGCCTTTATTATAGTCTCTTAAACTCACACTCATTGGTGCCTTTATGTAATTTCCATTTTTTCAATAGATTATATACTACTGTTTCTCACTGAAGGTGAGAGAAGATTGTGGGGCCTTGTAAAAGATGTAATCAAATTCTTGAATGCATGTGGACATGCCAGCAGTAAAATTTATGTACAGATTTGATAAAAAAGGAGATTTTGGTGGTATAAAATTTTTCAAGTTTTGGAAATATTCATGCATCAATATTTTAGAATATGTCCTTCAACTACCTATTTGTCTGCCAATGTTACTTTCATCTTGGAGCTATTTCTTAATTTCACTCAGAGGGTTATTGCAATGTGCATGCTAATTATCACTCAATTTATCTTCTTAAAGAGTTGAACCCATTCTATATTGCTACCTCTATAATGATACCAAAGGCAGAGGAAAACATTCATGAAAATAAAATTAGTTATCAAATTCCTTCATAAATGCAGCTGTAAAAAGTATTAACAAAATTATGCAAATTGAGTTTAATGATATATAACATTATCCTGTATCATGACCAAGAAGCACTTATCTTACAAATGCAGGGGAAATTTTTGCATTTAAAAATCAATTAATGTTTCCCCCCATAATTTCAGACAAAAGTAACTACATGTGATGTTAATAAATGCATAAAAAACGTTTGACAAAATCCATCATGAATTCCTGATAAAAATTTCAGAAAACTAGAAAGAGAAAGGAACTTACAAATAGGATAAAGGAAGCCTATGAAATTTGACAGATTACATCACAGTGAAGAAAGACTGAATATTTTGTCTCTGTTATAAAAAAATACCAGGCTGCCTGTTCTTATAATGTCTATTTGCTTTTGTACTGGGGATTCTAGCCAATGCATTAAGGTGAGTAAAAGGAAATAAAAATCATTGATATTAGGAAGAAATTACCTGATGATCTGTTTTTTTCTATGTAGGAAAATCTTATGTAACATACTAAACCTACTAGATCTAATATGTGAGTTTATCGAGTTCAGAGGATACAAGTTTACTATACAAACAGTTAAATTTCTTATTTTAATGGCATTCTATTAGAAAGTTAAATAAAAATATTGCTTGCCATAGCCTAAAAAGAGAATATTTAGGGACACATTTGATAAAAAAAGAAAAGTAAGACCTGAAGAGAGATAACCAAAAAGTATTGCTAAGATAAACTGATGAAGGCATATATAAAAGGAGACATATACAATCATCATATATCCAAGTCTTGATATTGTGGATATTTCTATTCTCTCCAAGTTGATATATAGATTTAATCACATTTCAATATAATTTCCAGCAGACTTTTTCTTATAGAAATTGAAAAGCTGATTCTAAAATCTATATAGAAATGTAAAGTAACTGAACAATGTTAACAAAATTGGAGGACGTAATAAAGACAGAATGCTAGTGGCATAAAGATATGAAAATTAATCACTAAATTAGCATAGGAAGCCCCCAAATAGACCTGCACATATAGTCTTAGTTGATTTTCAACAAAATGATAAGGTAATTCAATACAAAATGGATAGATTTGGAACAATTAGATGATCATATACAAAAATATGCACCCCAAACTATACCTTACATCCCATACAAAAATAAAGTAAAAGTGGATCATAAATTTAAATGTAAAACTTAAAATTAAAAAAACTTCTAGGACACATTATATTAAAGAATAATAATCAGATATACTTTTTAAATTATTGAACTGAATTTCATAAAATTTAAGAGTTTTTGTTTTTCCAAAATACAATTAAGAGAATACAAACACAGGTTACAGAGTTCAAGAAAATTTTGCAAATTAAATATGTGATAATGGACTTTCATTTAGTATACACAGAGTAGTTTCAAAATTAAAGAAAACTAACCATTCAATAGAATTGGAAAAGATATTTTAGTGAATTTTTCATCAAAAGGTATATACAGATTGAAAATCACTGCATAAAACATTCTCAGTATCATTAGTAATTAGGAAATCTATTTAAAATCTCAGTGACATACAACACACTATTATGATGTCCAAAAATTAAAGATACTGATGGAAAAATGTGTTGACTATATTTATGGGGATCTATTTCTGGCTCTATTCTGTTCCATTGACCTATGTATTTATTCTTTTACCAATACCATACTGTCTTAATTATTGTAGACTTACAGAAAGTCTTCAGGTCAGGAAGTGTAACTTCTCCAACTTTGTTCTTTTCCTTCAATATTGCATTGGCTACTCTGGGGCTCTTGTTCCACTTCATATAAACTATAAAATCAGTTTTCCAGTATACACAAGTAACTTCCTGGGATATTCATTGGGATTATAAGAAATCTATACATCAAGTTGGGAAGATCTAACATCTTGACAGTATGTCATCTGGTTCAGGACTTCTGTTTATTGTTTTCTTTGTTTTGTTTTGTTTTGTTTTTGTTTGTTTGTGTTTTCTTTTACTGATTCAATCTCCTTGCTGCTAATAAGTCTGTTCATATTTTTTTTTATTTCTTGCTGCTTTAGTTTTGGTAGGATATATGTTTCTAGGAATTTATCCATTTATTCTTAGTTGTCTACTTTATTGGCATATAGTTGTCATAATATTCTCTTACAATCATTTGTATTTCTGTGGTGTTGGTTATTATTTTGTCTCTTTAACTTGTGAGTTTGTTTATTTGATTTATTTCTTTTCTTTATAAGTCTGGCTACAGATTTATCAATTTTATTGATCTTTTCAAAGAAACAACTGTTTCATTGAACAACAGTTCAATAATAATAATGAAACTATTATTTTCTTAGTTCCTATGTCAATTTTTTCTAGTATAATCTTTATTATTTTCTTCATTTTGCTAGGTTTGTGTTTTTTTGTTCTTCTTTTTCTAGCTCCTTTAGGTGTAAGGTTAGGCTGTTTATTTGAGATTTTTCCTGCTTCTTGATGTATGCCTGTATTGCTCTAAACTACCCTGTTAGAAATTTTTTGCTGTATCCCAAAGATTTTGGACCATTGTATTTTGATTTTTGTTTGTTCCTATGCACTTTTCTTATTTCCTCTTTGATTTCTTCATTCACTCATTCATTGTTTAGTAGCATATTGTTTAACTATCATGTGTTTTTGGCCTTTCCAGATTTTTCCTGGTGGTTATTTGCAGTTTCATTAACATTGTGGTCAGAAAAGATGAATGGTATTACTTTAATATTCTTGAATCTGTTGAGGCCTGTGTTGTGAGCTACTATGTGATCTATTCTGGAGAATTTTCCATGTTCACTTGAAAAGAATGTGTATTCTGCTGTTTTAGGATGGAATATTTTGAACATATCTGTTAAATACATCTGATCCAATGTGACATTCAAAGCCACTGGTTCCTTGTTGGTTTTCTGTTTGGATGATCTGTCCATCGATGTATGTGGGATGTTAAAGTCCCCTACTGTTATTGTATCACTATCAATTATTTCCTTCATTAAAAAAAATTTATTGGTTATTTTTTATTTTAGAAAGAGAGAGAGAGAGTTTGTATGAGAGCAGGGGAGAGGGGCGTAGGGAGAGAGTGAATCCCAAGCAGGATGCATGCCCAGCGCAGAGCCCAGTGTGGGGCTTGATCCCACAGTCCTGGGATCATGGCCTGAGTCAAAATCAAGAGTCTGATGCTCAGCTGACTGAGCCACCAGGTGCCCCTTTATGTTTGCTTTCCTGTTAGGTGCATAAATATTTTCAATTGTTTTTTGTTTTGTTTTTATTTTAAAGAGAAAGAGAGAGCTCGTGAATGGGAGGGGCAGAGGAGAGAGACTCTTAAGCAGGCTCCACCACACCCAGCACAGAGTCTGATGCAAGGGTTGATCTCACAATGGTGAGATCATGATCTGAGCTAAAATCAAGAGTCAAATGCTCAACCAACTGAGCCACTCAGGTGCCCCAATATTTATAATTGTTACATCTTCTTGTTGGATTGCCCCCTAAATGATTGTATAGTGTCCTTCTTTGTCTCTTGTTACAATCTTCGTTTTAAAGTTTATTTTGTCTGAGATAAATATTGCTGACTTGGTTTTTTTTTCATATCAATTTGCATGATAAATGCTTTTCCATCCCCTCACTTGCAATCTGCATGTGTCTTTAGGTCTGAAATGAGTCTCTTGTAGGCAGCATATAGATGGGTCTTTTTTTTTAAAATCCATTCTATCACCCTATGCCTTTTAATTGATGTTTTTAGTCTATTTACAATCGAACTAATTATTAATAGGTGTGTATTTATTGCCATTTTTCTGCCTGTTTTATGGTTGTTTTGTAATTCTTTTCTGCTTTCTTCCCTTGCTCTCTTCGCTCACAGTAAGTTGGTTTTCTTTAGTGATATATTTAGATGGCTATATCTTTATTTTTTGCATATCTTTATTGATTTTTGATTTGTGGTTACCATTCAGTTTGTATATACCACCTTCCATATATAGCAGTCTATATTTAAGTTGATGGTAGCTTGGGTTTGAACCCATTCTTACTCCTCTCCTCCCCACCACTTTTTGGGAAAAAGTGTCACACTTTACATCCTTTTATTTTGTGAGTCCCTTGATTGATTTTTATAGATATGCTTATTTTTACTGCTTTTTGTGCTTCTTGCTTTTCTAACTCTTGCTTATGGTCTTTCTACTCAAAGATTCTTCTTTAACATTTCTTGTAGGGGTGGTTTAGGGGTCATGAATTCCTTTAACTTTTTTTGTTCGAGAAACTCTTTATATCTCCTTCATGATAACCTTGTTGGATAGAGTATTCTTGGCTATAGATTTTTCCTATTTATTTATTTTTTATTTTTTATTTTACAGAGAGAGACAAAGCAGCATGAGTGGGGGAGAGGGACAGAGGAAGAGAGAGAGAATATCTTATGCAGGCTCTATGCCAAGTGCAAAGCCCAATGCAGGGCTTGATCCCAAGACCCTGGAATCATGAGCTGAGCCAAAATCAAGAGTAGGACACTCGACTGACTGAGCCACCTAGGTGCTCCATTGGTTGTAGATTTTTTTTTTCTTTTCAGCATTTTGAATATGTTTTGCCACTCCCTTCTGGCCTGCAAAGTTTTTGCTGAAAAATCAGCTGAGAGCCTTATGGGTTTTCCCATAAGGGAAAAGCAGTTATAACTGCTTTCTTTTCTCTTACTGCTTTTAAAATTCTCTCTTTATCAATACATTTTGCCATTTTTATTGCTATGTGTCTTGTTATAGACCTCTTTGGGTTGATTTTGTTTGGCAATTTCTGTGCATCCTGGATCTGGATTTCTGTTTCCGTCCCCAAATTCAGAATGTTTTAAGCTATTATTTCTTCAAGCAAATTTTCTGATCCCTCTTCTTTCTCTTCTCTTTCTAAGATTCCTATAATGCAAATATTATTACACTTGATGGTGTCACCAAGTTCTCTAAGTTTATTCTCATTTTGCATAATATTTTTTCCTCTCCCCTGCTCTGCTTGATTACTTTCCATTTCTCTGTCCTCCAGTTTGGTTTGTTCTTCTGCTTTGCCAAATTTACTATTTATTCCATCTAGAGTATTTTTAATTTCATTTATTGTATTCTTCATCTCTGTTTGGTTCTTTCTTATTCCATTGTTAAGGGTCTCACTGATGCCTTCTACTCTTTTCTCAAGTCCAGTATCTTTATAATAATGACTTTTTTAAAGTTTATTTATTTATTTTTGAGAGCAAGAGAGAGAGAGAGAGAGCAAGAGAGCAAGGGAGGGGCAGAGAGAAGGAGAGACAGAATCCAAAGGAGGCTCTGCAACATCAGTGCACAGCCTGGTGCTGGGTTCAAACTCATGAACTGCAAGATCTTGACCTGAGCTGAAATCAAGAGTCAGACACTTAACTGACTGAGCCACCCAGGTGCCTCTATGATCATGACTTTATATTTTCTATCAGGCATATTACTTACCTCCATTTTGCTTGAGTCTTTTGCTATGATTTTGTCCTGTTCTTTGATATATACTCTTCTGTATCCTCATTTTGTTTAACTCTGTGTCTGTTTCTGTGTGTTGGAAAAGATAGCTATATCTCCTGCACTTGAAAGTAATGGCCTTATGAAGAAGTCCTGTAGTGCTTTGCTGTGCAGTGTCCTTTGTTCACTGGAAACTGGCACTTCATAAGTGTCTTTTATGTGTGATGTGTGTGCCCTACTATTGTGGCTGGGACACTTTTTCCTTCAGTCCAGTCATCTGCAATGGCTCTCTTCACCTTTTGTGGGCAGTGTTTGGTCCCTGTGGTGTTAGTGGGCCAGTCTGGGGATACCGTGGGCTTTAGTTGACTCAGATCAGGCATTTTCCAGAGACACAGTAGCACCAAAGGGTGTTTTTCCTGTGGTGTCCTAAGAAGCTTTTTTTTGTTGGGTGGAGCCTGCAATTAGACCAGTTGTCTCCTTTCAGCCCACTGCTGGGTCTCTATCGAACTGGTATATGGGGTTATCTTTCCTTTTCTCTAGGTCAGGACTCACTTAGGAATGGTGTTGACACTCTAGTGCTGCTTGCACACTGCCTGGTCTATGGCACCTCTTTGTATGGGCTCTTGCCGATAGCATATTGGCGAAGGCAGATCTGCTGAAGTACAATGCAGCAGGGTGCCATGTGCCAGGGCACCTACATCACCCAGACTGAGGCAGGCTGCCCAGAGGGGTGGATTGGTGGAACAACAGTGTGTGTGTGGAGGGGTGGAGGGTGAGGCAGTGCTAGCAAGTTAGGTTGGAAGTCCACAGTTGACCCTGTGTTTACCCCGGGGAAGGGAAATGGTGTTTGCCAGTTGTCTTCCTGGAGGAGTTCCCTAGAGATTTCTATCCCTCCGGGACACATTTTGAGATTAGTAAATAACTCACTCCTAGGCGTCTTTCAAACTGCTGCTTCTAGGTTGTTTGTTGTGCTGTCTCTTTAAGGGCAAGGACTCAGTGTCCTCTCCTTCCAGGCTCTCCCAGAGGCCAACACACTGTTTGTTTGTTTGTTTGTTTGTTTGTTTTTTAATTCCAGGTTTTAAGTCCTTCTGGTTGTAGGAATTTGGTGTTATAGTAATGTTATGGTGATTTGTCTTCTTCATGTGGCCCCCCTGCTGTGAGGGTTTGATTCTTTCCCCTCTATATGCCTGCAGCATCCCTCACTCTTGTGGACAGTTCCAAAAGTCTATTAGTTCCAACTGCATTGCCTTTCTACCCTTTTAGGTGTGGTCTCTTCTTTATATTTAGTTGTGGAGTTTCTTCTGTCAGTCTTCAGGTCATTTTCTGGGGTATTACCACTGATGTGAGTGATATCTAGTTGTATCTGTGGGATGAGGTGAGCCAAGGGTCCTCCTACTCTGCCATCTTTCCAAGAAGTCTGGGAAGTAATTGAGTTTTGTATATTAACCTTGTATCCTGCAACCTTGCTTATTACCGCTAGGTAATTTTACCTATGATAATTGCATCATACGTTCACAGACAGTTTTATACACATACATTCAGAGTTGCTTTATTCACAATGTCCAAAAACTGGAGCCAACTCAAATATTTATCAGTTATGACTTGATGGAAAAACTCAGGTATATCCACATACTATAATACCATTCAGAATTATAAAGGAATAAGTTGATGATACATACCACATGTGGATAAATCTTAAAATAATATGCTTAGTGAAAAAAGAATATACCAGAAGAAAATAGACATACTGTATAATTACATCTATATAAAATTTGAAAGCAAAACAAACAAACAAAAAACAACCAAAACAAAACAAAAAACCCCAAACTAATCTACAGATGAACTACTATTGCTTGGGAAAGCAGGATGGATTTCAGGACAAGACAATAAGTGTGTATTTCATAGTCACATGAAGAAATTTAATAAAAGGTATGTTTATTATCTTGGGAATCTTTCACAGTTGAATACATATGGAAAAATATACTAAATTGTATATTTTAAATGTATTCACACTACTGTATATCAGAAAGGAATAAATTTGTAAAAGCATATGAAAAATATCCTCAGTGACTGCCATTCTTACTCATAATATAAGCCAAAGACATTAGCATTACCTGGGTGTTCTACATGTGGGGTTGAAATATCCTTGAACTTTTTCTTCTACTATTTCTCCTTTGCATTCTCCATATGACTCTCAAACTATATTCGCTTCCTCATTTCTTTTAGATTTAAAAGACAGTGAAAAATGTAGTGCTTTTTTCTTCCTATTTCCTCTTATCAGAGTTTGCCCTGTTAAATCTTCTGTTGTTTTCAAATACCTTCTTACATACCATCTACTAAATGATGTTTTCTTGATAACCCTAAATAGAAATATACCTTCCACCACATACACAATAACCTCTCAGTCTGCTATCTTTATTTTTTTCCATAGCATTTATCTCTGTTTTACTATATTTATGCTTAAAATTTTGTATTGATAATACAGGCCAGTCTTGCCAAAATGCAATGAGTCCACTATAGCCAATTTCTCCAACAGATTAAAACTAAAATCTGAACAAAATACAAAACAGTTGCCACAGATTTCTATAAAGTTAGCAAATCAATCAAGTCAAAACAGGAAGTAAATTTTGAAGAAGCAACTTGTATCATGTAGGTTCTCAAGAAAATTTTTCCCCTATGTGTTTCCTTCCATTGATTAGAAAGCAAGTATCCAACAGAGAGACAATAGATTGTACAGGGAGCAAAAATGCAAGATATACCTCATTGTTTTCTAGACAGAGAATCAGGAGAAATGCGTCTGTGAGCTGGAGACAAAGAGGAGGATCCTCCTATTTCTTCTTTGTTTTCTACTAGATCTGACTGAAAGTTATATCTCAGTCACAGAATAATACAAACAGCTAAAACCCCAAGAGAAGGTTTATCTTTCTGGCCAGAAAGAAATAAAAAAAGAAAGAGAAATAAGGAAAATAAAGAAATAAGGAAATAAAGAAAAAAAAGAAGGAGGGAGAGAGGAAGGAAGAGATGGATAGAAAAAGGGAAAGAGAGAAGGAAGAAAGGAAGGGAGGAAGGAAGGGGGAAAGGGAAGAAAAGAGAAGGCTAATATTTGAGAATGTGTATGAAATTCTTATTGTTATCCTTTGTTTTCTTTCTTTCTTTCTTTCTTTCTTTCTTTCTTTCTTTCTTTCTTTCTCTTTTCCCCTTCCTTCCTTCCTTTCCTACTTCCCCAAGGGCGGTACCCGTTTTGATGATATGGTGATACATACCGCTAAATTCTACCAGAAAGGCTGTCTTTCTGGTCATGCAGACGTGAGAGGTGACTCCTGACAACTACAGAATATGAAAAGAATCCTAGAGAAGAGAGAGCTGAATAAGTAGCTCCTTAAATTCTGTATATGAACTGACACCAACTATGAGCTTACTCCTGAGCTGCACATGCATAGGACAGATCCAACAAAACACAGTAAAGGCACTGAGAACTCAATTACTATATAAACCATCTCCAAATCTCAGGATGAGGGACAAAAGCATCCATTAGAACCATCACAGGAAGCAAGATAGGACTTGCAGTCTGAACATAACCAAATTGATTTCCCGGAAAAGATAAAATCAACCTTATACAAAGGATTTTAACAAGATCTATATTCAAAATGTTCATGATAAATTTTTTTTTAAATATTAAACATATGAAAAACCAGAAAACATGTGACTATCAAGGGAAGGAATGATCCACAGATTCCAATCCCAATATCAGTCAGACGTTGGAACTGTCATACAAAAACTCTAAAGCAGTTATGACAATTATTCTTTATGACTTAAAGGTAAACACTGTTGAAGGATGTGAAAGAGAGGTCGTACACAGAGATAACAAAGTATAAAAAAAGAACAATGTCATCATTTTATAAGTAAAAGTCTTAAATCTGAAATTCATCAGATTAGCTCAATAGCAGAATGAAGAAGAAAGTGTAAACTCAATTAAGAAAATGATTCAATCTGGAGAATAGAGAAAAAAATATTAAAATCATGAACAGAACTTCAAGGATGTAGAACACATAAAAATCTCTAATATTCATGTCACTGGTGTCCCAGAAGGAGGAAAAAAAATACTGGGCAGAGAAATATATTTAGTGAAACAATAGGAAATTATTTTTAAACTTGGTAAAAGATATAAATTCATAGACTTTTAAAACTTCTTGATCCCTAAACAAGTAAACTTAAAGAACAGCATACATATAGAAAGAACATATTGAATTGGTAAAAATCAAAGATAAAGAAAATTTATTGCAAAGAGCCAGAAAAATAAGTCATTATGTGAAGATGAACAATTTGAATGAGTGTAATTTCTCATAAGGAAGCTTAAAGTCCAGAAGACAGTGGAACAGTATTTTTAAGCGCTAAAATTTATTAAAAAAAACCCAGTTAACTCAAAATTCAGTACACAGAGAAAATATATTTCAGGAATGCAGATGAAATAAAGGCTTTGCCAGCTGAGGAAAATCTGAGATAATCCATCACCAGCAGCCAGTCTCAACATGAAATTCTAAAATGACTTATGGTTGAAGAGAGGTTATACAAATTTGAAAATTAGGAGATCAGTAGTAAAGGGAGAGCAACAGAAATTATAATTATATGGTTAAATATGAAACTCACTTGCTCCAGTTGTTTAAGATAACTTTTACATAGCTTTTGTGGGGTTTCCATGCATGCAGATGTACATTTGACAACTGCAACACGTAGGGAAGTACAGGATCCCATAAAAGTAAGGTTCTTTTACATTTCACTTGAAGTGGTAAAATATTAACTCTAAGTCAATTGTGAAAGGTTAGGTATGTATGTCACAATCTGTATATCAGTGGTTCTCAGTCCTATTTGCTCCCAGTCAGACATTTGGTAATTTCTAGAGATACCATTAGTTGTTAGCAGTAGCTAGCAGCCATAGACCAGAGAAGGTGCTAAACATCCTGCAGTGCACAGGACAAACTTTCCATCAAATTATTATCTGGCTGAAAATAGTAACAGTGTCACAGTTGGAAAACTGTGATCTAGAGCAATCCCTAAAAAATAAAATAAAATAAACTAGATTATAGCCAAAAACCAATAGATAGATTAAAACTCAATACTAAAACTATTTAAATTCAAAAGTAAGCAGTGGGGGGAGGGGATGAATAAGAACAACAAACAGATCAGACTTATGGGAAACACATACAAAAATGGTAAACTTAAGCTCAACCATATCATTAATCACATTAAATGGTACTGGTCTAAACACACCAATTTAAGACAGAGATAGTGAAATCGGATAAAAGAACAAGATCCAACTGTATTTGTGTACAAAAAACTCCTTTAAATATAAATACATAGATAGGTTAAATTAAAAAGTTGGAAAACACATGCCATGCAGACAGTATGTAAAAGAGGAGGAAGTGGCTATATTAATATAAGACAAAGTAGAATTCAGAATAAGAGATACTGTCAAGGATAAAGACGGGTATTATATCAAGATAAAAGAAGATAAATGCATATGCACTTAAGTGCAGAGTTCAAATTACATGAAGAAAATTGATGAAATGAAAGAAAATATTGTCAGATCCACTATTGTATTTGGAAAATTTAAGATTCCTCTTTCAGTATCCATCAGCAATCAAAAGGTGTGGGATACAACCAGAAGTAGATTAGACTAAAATTTGTAACATTAAATATTACTAGAAAAGTCCCCCTTATAATCAGTATACATTAATTACTTTCATTTACCATCTTTACGTATTGCCTATCAGCTTCACTAAGGGAAATAATTTTGCTTCTTTTGTTTACTGTCATGTCTTCTATGCCCATAGAAGTGTTGGGCACATTACAGATACTAGATACTTACTGAGTGGATAGATGAATGCAAAATCAGTCATCATTTTATTTTATTTGCTCATTTCAGGAATAACAGTTCTAATTCTTTGAAATTTTCCACAAGTTTGAAAGATACACAGTGTTTGCACTAGCAGTGGGAATGACTCACTTTGCAATCCATATCAATTCTCAAGGGAGTTTCTAACATGCACCCTTCTCATAAGTTGCAAGCTGAAAGCTCTATGGCTTACCCAACATTTTTCTCTTCTGCCCATCTCTCACCAACTTTCCCTATGGTTACAGTGAGAGGACAAATCAACCCAATGCAGACTGCCATCTGGATTATCTAGGTGAAAATTCCCCCATTAAAAAAGATAAAAAGGGGCATCTGGGTGGCTCAGTCAGTTAAGCGTCAGACTTTGGCTTGGGTCATTCTCATGGTTCTTGAGTCCGAGCCCTGCATCAGGCTCTGTGCTGACAGCTCAGAGCCTAGAGCCCGCTTAGAATTCTGTGTCTCCCTCTCTCTGCCCTTCCCCAGTTCATGCTCTGTCTCTCTCTCCTTCAAAAATAAATAAACCTTAAAAAAAAAAAAAAGCCACAGTCAGATTGATGTTCTTATTTGGTTAATCTTATAAAATAAACTAATAAACATGTTTCATAAAGACACTGAGAAAACAAACACATAACACACAGAATTATTTCACAGACTGAAATAATATCTTTATTAGGTGCTACAATATACTAGAAACAGTAGTAAACACTTTGTAACCATTAACTTATGACATAGGTATTGCTGTATCTGTTTTACATGTGCATGTTAGTTAAATATAACTTCCACTTATGGAAATAGTAAGAATTAAGATTCTAATACTTGGTCTTGCTGAAGCTAGAATCCAAGAAATTTATACGAAAGAATTACAGGAGGATGGGAATAAGTGGAAAAATAAGACCCAGAATTCTCAGCTGATTTTAGTCATGAATAATTGTTGGACACATTCTTGGATCTGTCTGGTCCTTACTCCATAGATGATAGGGTTCAGCATAGGTGGTACCAACAAGTACATGTTGGCCAGCAGGACGTGGGTGTGGCGTGGTATATGCTTACTAAAACGGTGGGTGAGGAAGGAAAAAAGAGCAGGGATGTAGAAGGTGAGGATGACACACACATGGGACCCACAAGTGCTGAGGGTCTTCAACCTGGCATCATTAGAAGGCAGATTAAATACAGTACGAAGTATCTGTACATAGGACAGAGAGATACATGTCACATCAGTCCCAACAATTAAGACAATGACTGCCAAACTATAAAGACTATTGATGGAAATGTCAGCACAAGCCAATTTCACCACAGCCATGTGCTCACAGTATGTGTGGGGGACTACATTGGACTGGCAATATGGCCATCTCCTTACCAGAAATGGATGTGGTGTCATTAGTACTAACCCACGTAGAAGTGCCACTATGCCAACTTGAGCCACCACAGCATTTGTAAGAATGGATCTGTGTCTCAGCGGATTGCAGATTGCCACATACCGGTCAAGTGCCATGGCCACAAGAAGCCCTGACTCCACCCCAGAGAAAGCATGGATGAAAAACATCTGAGTGAGACAGGCATGGAATCCTATTTCATGATAATTGAACCAGAACATACCCAACATCTTGGGAAGAGTGGAGGTTGACAAGATGAGGTCTGTGATGGCCAACATGGAAAGAAAATAGAACATGGGTTCATGGAGAACAGTCTCAGTTTTGATGATAAAAAGGATAAGTATGTTTCCCATGAGCGCCACAATATACATTGAGCAGAAAGGGATGGCTAACCAAATATGCAAATATTCTAGGCCAGGTATGCCCATCAGGAAGAAGGTACTAGGATTGGTGAATGCAGTGGAGTTAAAGTCAATCATGGTGATTCTGGCTACGTGAAGATACAGTCTTGCTTTCTTTCCTTCCTTTGTCCCTGGAGTGGTCAAGTGCATATATACTCTGGTAAATATACAGTAGGATTACTTAGGTAAAAGTGCAACTGAGCAATTTTATTCATATTTTAAGTCCTCCTTGGTGAGCTTCTCTGAAATTACATGTATTGCATTACTCACTGTCAGCTATTAATCTCATTAAGGACTAGCTTGAGTAAAGACTATCTCCTTAAGCTCAGAAACTCCACAACATTCTGCCTGACACTAAGTCTTCTCCTTCTGTCTGTGATAGCCAGGTTGAGCAAAATCTCTTTTTCTTTTCTTTCTTTCTTCTTTCTTTCGTTCTTTCTTTCTCCTTCCTTCCTTCCTTCCTTCCTTCCTTCCTTCCTTCCTTCTTTCTTTCCTTCCTTCCTTTTGCAAAATTTCTGATAAATAACTCAAGTTCCTCGCATTCTAACAAGGAACCTGTAACAATGCCTCCTCTGAGAAGTACCCCTCCAAAGTAATTATGGTGTTGGAGAATTTGGCATGAGATAAATTCTAAATAGAGATTTTTAAAAGCAAGACATGAAGGAATAATAAGCATTCCACACTTGCAATGCTTCAAAGGACAATACTTTTGAAATTTGCTGCCCTGGTGAATTTCTGGCCATAAAAGAACCAGCATCTGACCACTTAAATGCATAATAGCTTTAAGATAGCAACAAAGTCATTGACCTTACATCCAAAAAATATGCTCCCTGGATTTTCCAGGATCCCTGGAAAAATGTTACTCTGGCAGATTGTCCATGCTTTCATGATAATTCATACAAATATATATATATATATATATGATATAAATAAATATATACAATATTAATATAATATCTAATATACAAATATATAATATAAAATTTACACTCCAACATCTCAGTTGATACCAGCTGTTCAATGTGAAACTAATGGTTAGTATGTTATTTCTTACTAAATTATTCTTAAGCCCAGAGAATATACCTGCATACACTTACTTTTCCAGAGTTGGTACCAGGTACCTTGTGGACTAGAATTTCTAAAGGATGATTGGGGAAAATGCCAAGAGCATCCTGATCTAACTTATTAGTGGCTAGTTCTATGTGGTGGGACTACACCAATTTACCTGTCAACAAGGAGGCAATCCAGAGAAGTCTCCAACTTATCTTCAGAGGGACCACCATGTCTTCCTCTATTGCATGCTCTCAGTTTATTTTCAGCACAGCTGACTCTCAAGAGTCCAAAGTAATTTTGAATATTTATGCCTGAGTTCTAGAAAGTCCTTCTTCACATCAATATGCTATAGTACCCTCATCACTGCCTCTCTCATGTCTTAGGTTTGAGTAAACATAGACAAGTTGTCTATATCCCTCCAGATTAATTGTGTTGTGTTGAATTAAAGCCAGGAATTCAGAGATTTGAATTATTCCCTCATGAAATGCTAACTTCAGATTTTATAGCTCCACTGGAGAGTCCCAGCGGCTCAAGCACCACAACAGATGTTTCTGCAGCTTCTGAGAAGTATAAATGGTGCCAGAGGAAGTACACAATTACTCTATCACATGATGTCCGTGGACAATGAAATTTGATTTGAGCGAGACTTTAAAATGGATTTTAAAAATCAGGAATAACTTTAAAAAGTTAACAAAGAGTCAGTGGAAATTTGCAACTAGTAATATGTTCTGGAGATCTAATTCACTGCAAAATGATTATAGACAAAAATGTTGCTATTATAAACTTCAAGGTAGCTAAGAGATTAGATTTTAATTTTTCCTAACTCCAAAACAGAAATGGTAATAAAATAATAAAAATATACAAAATGAGATAAAAAAATAAGAAATGATAAAAAAGATATGATTAAAGGTGTTAGCTAATGCTATGTGGTAATCATAATGTAATATATAACTGTGCCAAATTAACAACCGTACACCTTAAATTATACAATGTTATAAATCAACTGCATCTCCATATAGACACATTTTTTAAAAAGTTAATAGAGTTTCAGAAATCATAGAGATCTTAAAAGCAAATGGAGTAAAATGGTAGTTGGGGTGCCTGGGTGGCTCAGTCAGTTAAGCGTCCGACCTCAGCTCAGGTCATGATCTTACGGTTCATGGGTTCGAGCCCCACATCGGGCTCTGTGCTGACAGCTCAGAGCCTGGAGCCCGCTTTGGATTCTGTGCCTCCCTTTCTCTCTGTTCCTCCCTTTCTCTCTGTTCCTCCCCCTGCTCATGCTCTCTCTATCTCTCTCTCAAAAATAAAGATTAAAAAATTAAAAAAAAAAAACTCTTCGTGGGGCACCTGGGTTTCTGTGTCTCCCTCTCTCTCTGCTCCTCCCCTGCTTGTGCTCCCTCTCTCTCAAAAGTAAAGAAATAAATATTTAAAAAAATACTCTTTGTACCTCAAATATGTGACCCATATCTTATGATAATCTATAGAAGGAAGGAAAGTTTGTGCCAGAAACAGGTATGGAGGGTGAGGATTTTGGAATTAGCCAGTAATATTTGTTTTAATCTTAAAATTCAAAAAGTGAAAGAAAGCGTAAACGTTACCCTAGGGAAAGAAAACACACTACCTAAAGTCATATTTTGCTCCGTATATCCACTTCATAAACAGCGCCCCGTAATTACTGAAAACAGCATGGATT
Organism: Acinonyx jubatus; assembly: GCF_027475565.1. NCBI lineage: Eukaryota > Metazoa > Chordata > Mammalia > Carnivora > Felidae > Acinonyx > Acinonyx jubatus. The sequence continues at coordinate 53,113,646 of NC_069390.1, read as the reverse complement.
TATTTTGCTGATAGTTTCACTACACAAATAAATAAGAACAAAAAGAGGCTGATTTTCAAGTGAAAACTAGATAGTTATTGCCCTGATTATGTCTCTAAAACATCTTTTCTCCTATCAGGCTTATTTTTTCTCTTCATTGGAAAACTGTCGTTTTACTTAGAAACTGTCTATAAAAGCAAATTGCTATTTTGGATTGAAAACACTTACTGAACCTAGCATAAATCAATTTCTGTGAATGTGATCGGACTGATATGCAAAGACAAATATGAATATTTGGGCCATTTAAACGGACCTTGATTTATGGTTTTACTTGATCTTTATGTTACTCTCACTTTATAAAGTTTAAACAAAGCATCTAGCCATACCTCTCAGATGCATCCCCAGAGTGGCAGGCAGTGTGCACTACTTCAGAGTTTAACTACCTCATTTACCATTACTTTTGGTCTCAAATATCTTTCAAACTTAGAAAACATTTTGTTCAGTTGCATGCACCAGTAAGCCCATAAAATATTACGTTTAATTAATTCTGTTCTTGTTTATAAATAGTCTCCATCTTAAATTCCCTAAGTGCTGCCTTTCCTTTAGTCACCTTACCCTCTATGGGAGACCCTGTAGATGCCCCTACAATTTAGCCATGGAAGTAAAGACTGGCATGGCAGGAGACCTTCCTGATGCTGCGTCTGTGCTATGGTTGGAGTCCATTTGTTGCTCACTATCCTTGTCATATAAACTATTAAGTATTTTTAATTCTTCTGTTTTTCTCTCGAGTAGAAATGCCTGTCTCACGTAGTCCTCTTTCTTCATCTGGCTGGGTTTTGCCTGGGGTTGCATTCATCTTGCAGACGCCTATAAGACAAACCAGCTGCCTGCTGCTTCTTGCTCTGGAGCCATAGGTTTTAGGAGGGTTATGCAAAACGAATGCCCCATGGGGATGGCTGTCAATGATCACCAATGAGAATGTCTCTCTTTGTTCTTCTAGAGGAATCTCACTGACCAGACAGATTACAGCTTTCTGAGACTTTTGCAGTCATTAGAGGACTAACCTCAGGAACGAAAAATCAAAAGAGTGTGTGGGTACTAGGGTCACAATGATGATTGTTTAATTGTACTTTTGTGGAACTGAACATTGCAGATTGTATAAGGAAAACATCGGTCTTCACAGCATGAAGCTGAATAAACTTTCTATAGTCCCACATTTTCCAACAGAGTTATAAGTCAGTATTGTTTAAAGCAGTGTGAATAAAGTGTTACCCATGCAGTGCCTGCCCCATAATCACCTGAAATGATCATCTTTACCCAGATATTCCCTAAAATTTCATATTTCCCCAGACGTTGCATGAGTTATAACAGCTTAGTTGATGTTAGTTCCTTATCTTAAAGAGGAAGATAATAATATCTTCTTTTCAGGAGTTATGTAATATGAAAATTAATAATGTATACAACAAAATTCCCCATTTACTGTTGGACAAATAAAAAGTCATTTTTTATTTACTATTACTTTCGTTATTTAATTTTGCCTTTCAAATGTAAGCCTGGGATTTCCATTTCCAAATGGATGTGAGGGACTAGGTAACAATGTCAAGTAGTGTAATTAAATTCCCTGTTGCTCTTTAGTTGCTAGCATTGGAAGGAATCTGTGAAATTAGAATTAGCAAACGCTGATGACCAATGGATGAGGTATACCAGACATAAGCCAACACAGAAAACATAATGAGGCATTTTGTCCCCTTTTCCACCACTTCTCCTGTCCTTAGTCTTCTCTGACCAGTCTACACTTGCAGACTTCCCTTGCCATCCACTGTACCATTTATTTTGCCTCTGATGTTTATATTATCCATTGAGATAGCTTCACTAGAGCTCATAGGATAAATGATTTGCCAAAATAAAACAAAGAGCGACTAAGGATGTCTCAAAAGAACACATTTAGCACTGTGAGATTTAATATGTCAACTTGAATGGAAGGGAAAAAAATATATATATATAGTGCTATATAACATATTTTATCCCAGATTCTGAGTTTCCCTTCTTAAAGACAAAATTCCCTGTTTCCTTTTTCTCAGTCAGCATGGTGTAAAAGGCCCCTATTTGATGTGTAAAGTACAAGGAAAGCATAGTGTTACTAACACCAGGAGTCTACTCCATAGATAGCGTTAAATATCAGGGATTCCATATCCTATTTCTTCTCTTCTTTTTTTAAATATTTAATTACAAAGATATAGATATATTGATATTCAGATAGATATGCAGACATATATTTCTACATCTCTGATTACCAAAATAATCTAGAATACTTTGAACGAAAGGCTTTTAGTCTTCTGGAAACGGAGGGAATTAAGTGGCTAATGCTTCTAAATGGACAGAGCTTCCCTTTGGTGTTAACACCAGCATTAGTGTCTTTAGGTAAAATGTGATGAACCTCATGCTGTAGAGGAAGACCTGTCTTCAGAGTTGGCTCTGCTAGTATTGGTTGTATAACTGTTTTCATATAATTTCATCTTTACAATCTCAAATTTCCTGAACTTTAAAATATGAATACTAGTAGTACGTATATCATATTGTCTATATGAAGCTTAAATGAATTAATATGGTTATGGTGTTTAATACAATGAATAAAATAATAATCACGTTAATAAGTGGTAGTGGCAACTAATCATGATGGGAACTGAAGTGGTAATAATAAATGGTACATAGATTGTCCTCCTCTGAGACTCATTGGATTTAAAGATTTCCTCATTGGAAAGTGAAATCCCTTACACCCTACACCCAGTTGCCTTTAGGGAGTTCCAATTATGTCAGCTGGTCTAGGCTATAAATTTGACATACAAAGATGGATAGCAGGGGCACCTGGGTGGCTCAGTCGGTTAAGCGTCTCTTTGTTTCTGCTTAGGTCATGATCTCACTGTTGGTGAGTTCAAGCCCTGCGTCAGGCTCTGTGCTGACAGTGTGGAGTCTGCTTGTGATTCTCTCTCCCCCTCTCTCCCTGCCCCTCCCCTGCTCTCTCTCTCAAAATAAATAAATAAACTTAATAAAAAATGGATAGCAATAAAGCACTGACCATGGATGACTGGTAATTACGTCTAGATTTCATTACAATAAAAATAAAGGCAAAGTTCATGCAGATGAAAGCAACATCCTCCAAAAGCAGCTCTATTTTTAATAAAGGTATATTTAAAACAAAGTATTTGCTTTATTTTTAAATATTTTTAAAATAATTTTTATTAGGGGGCACCTGGGTGGCTCAGTTGGTTAAGCATCTGACTTCGGCTCAAGTCATGATCTCGCAGTTTGTTAGTTTGAGCCCCGCATCAGGCTCTGTGCTGACAGCTCAGAGCCTGGAGCCTGCTTCAGATTCTGTGTCTCCTCCTCTTTCTGCCCCTCCCATGCTCTGTCTCTCTCTATCTCTCAATAATGAATAAATGTTAAAAAAATTTTTTAAATAATTTTTATTAAGTTTATCTATTTTTTTTGAGAGAGAGGAAGAGAGAGAGAGAAAGAGAGAGAGAGAGAGAGAACAAGTAGGAGAGGGACACAGACAGAAGGAAAGAGTAAATCCCAAGCAGACTTCCCACTGTCCACACAGAGCCCTTTCTGGGGCTTGAACTCACAAAATGTGAGATCATGACCTGAACTGAAATCAAGAGCTAGATGCTCAACCGACTGAGCCACCCAGGCACCCTATCAACTGAAGTATTTTATATCAGTCTATACAGATACACTGTGTGTGTTTGTATGTGCATACGAGTGTGTCTGTGTGTGTTTACTCAATTAGTGAACAGTATGGGAAAATGTTTCACAATTTGTATAGTGAAGAATCAGATACAAGAATTTAGATGGTTGAGGATTTCTAAATTTGAACTTAAAGGAATATGTGGGGACAATTGTTTTTGGACAAGTTGGAGTAACACGAATGTGCATGAAAGAATTAAAGTACCATAAAATATATGAAGTAAAGGCACTCAAGGTATTGGACATCAGATAATGAAAGACAATGGTCTGTGGGATGGGAAACTAATGAGGTTATCCTTTCAATTGCCCAAGCTTACTGCATAGGGAAAGTTACCAAAACACATTAGGGAAAGGTAGAGCCCAGGCAGAGTACAACATGATTCTTAAATTCAGGATCGGGAGCTGGGATTCTTCTTCTTTCCTCTTTCAGCTTTCTTCTTTTTTCTTCTTCCTCTTCCTCCTCTTCTTTCCCTTCCTCTTCTTCCTCTTCTTTCTTCTCCTTCTCCTTCTCCTTCTTTTAAGATTTCTGTTTGTTTGTTCATTTGGGGTGCCTAGGTGGCTTAGTCGGTTAACCGTCCAACTTCCAAGCTTGGCTCAGGTCATGATCTCACAGTTCAGTTCATTGAGTTTGAGCCCTGCATCATGTGCTGACAGCTCAGAGCCTGGGGTCTGCTTTGGATTCTTCCTATGTGTGTCTCTCTCTATCTGCTCCTCCCCTGCTCATCCTCTGTTTCTCTGTCTCTCAAAAATAAATAAACATTTTTTTTTAATTTTTGAAAAAAAAAGGAATTTATTTCTATTTTTATTTTTGAGAGAGAGTGAGTGGTGAAGGGGCAGAGAGAGAGGGAGATACAGAATCCTGCTGTCAGCGCAGAGCCTAATGCGGAGCTTGAACTCATGAACCCATGAGATCATGACATGAGCTGAAGTCAAGAGTTGGATGCTTAATTGAGTGAGACACCCAGGTGCCCCTGTATCTGGGATTCTTGGAAGAATAAAACAGAAACAGTAAATCAGTGTACCAAAGAGAAGAAATCTGCAGAGAGACAACTTCTTTGTTCTTCAGAAGGACTGCTTTAAAAATTACTTCAATACTGTTTAGTTCATTGTGAACTAAATAGTTCAGATTAGTTGGAGCAAAACTTCTGTGAACCAATCTACCCAAAACCACACACACAAAATTGGGACAATATTTGAAGCCAACCCTTTTTGAGAAGTCACTGAGGAATTTTTCATAATTTATTGTGATATAGGAAAATACAGGGAAACCAAACAGTGAGACAAAATGAGTACTAGATGAAATATTGCTCTGGTTTCACACTGTACAGCCTAAAACAAAACCTGACAAGCTTGACCAATATTCAATCTAATCAAGTCCCAGAACAAAGCCTGAAAACATAGAAATACAAAAAAGAATTTAGCATCCCACAGGGTAAAATATATATTGTTTTTTACATATTTTATATGTTTATATATGTTTTATATATTATCATATATAATTATATATATAATCCATTCCAACATATAAGTCATGAAAAGTAATAGAAAAACAAAATTCATAATAAGTAAGAAAAATTAATCAATTGAAACTGACCCAGAAATGACACAGATATTAAAGTTAATCGACACAGGCATTTAAAGTTTTTAGAAATGCATTCTATATCTTTGAAAACCAGCATCCCAGCATCCAAAAGAAGGGACAAAATTGGTTTGGCAGTCCAAAAATCACCATCAAAATAAACTGTCACTATTTGACACAACAGGAAGCTTGAAAAATGCTCTATTCAAAAGGCTTGTTTTCATTTGACATGACCCAGAAATCAACCTATGAGAAAAAGGCATTTGTAATGGCAATTGTTTAACATTAAAGTGTCCTAAGACAAACTTACTAATTGGGTTAACAAAAGACTGACTATAAAACTCAAAACAAACCAGCCAACAAACAAACAAAACAAAAACAAGCAAACAAATAAAAACAGAGAATGAGATATCCATAGGAGGATCTGAAAAGTTCCAACATATTTTTAGGAATATAGAAGGCCACCTACCCATGTGCATAGTGCCTGCACAAGATTTCAAAAACAAGACAAAAGAAAACAAACAAACAAAACCCACCCAAAGTAAAAATCTTGCTTACGAATCAGACTTGATATCAGCTATTACAAATAAGTTCCAAGAACTAAAATAAACCAAGTCTAAAGAAGAAAAGGAAAAGTTTGAGAATCATGTGTCACCAAAAACAGAGTATAAATAGGAATTATTTAAAAAGAACCAAATATAATGGAAATGTATAATAAATGAATGTAAAATTCACAATAGGTGCTCAAAAGCATATTTAAACTTAGAGAAAAAAATGAATAAGCAAGCTTGAAGAGAGGCCAATTGAAACTATTCAGCCTGAAAAGCAAAAAAAAAAAAAAAAAAAAAAAAAAAGAAGAAGAAGAAAATGAAAAAGTCTCAAAGACCCCTGTAGGATACAAAAAAAAAAAAAAAAAAAGCCTATAAAGAAAATCCTAGAAGGACAGGAGAGACAGAAATAACATTTGAAGAAATAATGGCTGAAATTTTTCAAAAATTGATTAAAAAAAACCAAAAAACCTTCAATCCTCACAAACAAGAAGCTCAACAAATTCTAAGCAGAATGAAAACAAGATATCCTTACCTAAAGTATCAGTCAAATGTTTAAAAGAAAAAGACAAAGGGAGAATCTTGAAAGCAGCAATATATGCTTTCAAACACATTTGATTATTAAGAATTTAAAGAATCCCTCCCGGATTCTCTTGGTTTTTACACCATAAATAATAGGGTTCATCATAGGTGGAATAAGAAGATATATATTGGCTATAAAAATATGGATATGTGGAGCGATGTGGTGGCCAAACCTATGAGTGAGAAAAGAGAAAAAGGCTGGTATATAAAACACTAAGATGACCCATACATGGGAGACACATGTACTTAAGGTCTTGAGGCGGGCAGCTTTCGAAGGCAGATTAAAGACAGTAAAAAGAATAAGGACATAAGAACAGATGATCAATATGAAATCCAATCCCCCTGTCAGGAATGCCACAATTAGGCTGTAGGCTCTACGAATCTTGATTTCAGTGCAAACTAGCTTTATCACAGCCATAAACTCACAGTACGTATGGGAGATGACATTAGTTCTGCAGTAGGAAAGCCACCTCAGTAGAAAGGGATGTGGACTGAGGAGTACAGCTCCTCTAAAGACAATGCCCAAACCGAAGCCTATAATCACTGCAGGGGTCAGGATAGTGGAATGTCTTAATGGGTGGCAAATGGCTATGTAGCGGTCAAAAGCCATGGCCAGGATAAATCCAGATTCCATAGTAGACAGAGAATGAATAAGATACATTTGAGTGAGGCAGGCTTCAAAGTAGATCTCTCTGTAATTGAACCAGAAGAGGCTAAGTATCTTGGGAAGTGTAGAAGAAGTAAGAATCAAATCAGCCACTGAAAGCATGCATAGAAAGAGGTACATAGGTTCGTGTAGTTTGTGGTCTGTCTTGACAATTAATAGAAGGGCAACATTTCCCATTAGTGACACGAGGTAGACTAGACAAAAAGGGATAGAAATCCATATGTGAACAGCCTCCAATCCTGGAATGCCAAGCAGTAGAAAGCTGGTAGGGTGAAGACTGGTCCTGTTGTAATTTAACATTATGCAAACAATAGATATTCCATGACCCTGTCCAAATTAAAAATCACAAAGATTATAAATATATGAATATCAATGTTTTTTTTCCATTACTATGGGTTTGGAGAGATGCCAGTTATTGAATTATTTCTTCAGTAGTATAATCTCGCAATGCATTAAATACATGGGATTGTGCTTTTTTGGTTAAGAAAAATTAGTAGAAAAGTATCTATCTATCGTCTATCTATCTATCTGTCATCTATCTATCTCCTTGCCTTTTTTTTTCCAGAAAATGTTGTTCAGTTAGCCAGATGCATTTCAGTAGTATTATAGTATTAGAGAGGTAACAGGTGATATATTGCTGAGTATGAAGATATAATTTTCTACAATTTGAGACAAGCAAAAAAGGGTAAGTCCAACCATCATGATTGAGATCAGTGATTTGTGATATTTAACCTCTCTCACCCCCTTCTCAATGATAGGGCTTATAGATATAATGAAAAGGTGACTTGGGAAATACTAAAGAACAATTGGGGAAATTAGCTAAAAAAAAAGGAGAATGAAGAAGTATGAACCAAACTGGTCCTATTTTTAAAGGTGAGTCATTGAGCTAATAAATCAAGGACCCTTATCTTCATAAAATCAGCTCAACTGAACAATAAGAAAATCACTTAGCAAAGGACTATCCAGTAGAAAAAATAACTAAGTCTGGAAAACATGGGTATTCAGATTACCAGATATTTGTGTTGTTTTGTAAAAGATCAATCAAATTCTTCCAGAAGGTGAATAATACATTCTTCAATCACACAGTACACTTCACACTGACTTCTGTTTCCAAAGCTAAATTTTTTTCCCTATATGCCCAATGCTGTGCCTTTTATTCCTATAACTTATTCATTCCATAACTGGAAGGCTCTATCTTCCATCTCCCACCCCTTTCCCTCTAGCAACCATCAGTTTGCTGTCTGGGTTTAGAGGTCTGATTCCTTAAGCAAACGTTTAAATGCAACTCTTGATTTCCAGAAATCGGCTTACCAGAAATCACTCCTTAGAGTTTGTGAGCAATTATTTTGGAAGGATATCCTAACAATACTAAATTTTGAATTGATAAATAATTATTTCGGTTCAAATATTGGTATATGGTGAGCTTTTGTAACATGAAGTATCCTTTCACTCTGAATAAAAGTAAGAATGATTTTTAAAAAAATGTTTTGACCAGTTCAGTTTAAGACTAAATCCTAGAAGTAGACTAACAAAAATTATGAATGAACAAACTGTTCATTTCAGCTTAAATATTGAGTTCATCTTCTTCTACCTTATTTTTTGTCAAGAAGTTCAACCATCTTTCAGAGAGCCACAAGTGCTGTCTTCACTACTTAAGACTGGACCTAGAACCCCATCCTAGGTTCCATCATTCCCTTCTTATGGAAGCATTGAGTTTTCCAATCCCAACTCAACTACAACTCTGCAGCCTGTAACCAGGTTATCTTACCTCTATAATGAGATGGTCCCATTGTTCACCGTGAAGGTCAGCTTAATATATGCTATACTACAGCAAGTTTCATTATATCTCTTATCCTGGGGGACCAGATGCCTGCAAGGAATATCCTACCTATCACCTCCTTCAAGAATGTTGTCTGATTATAAGCAATTTCAATAATTTCTCCTAGTCTCTTCAGGAACAGTTTGGTCTCTTGAAGGGAATCAATCTTGTAGTGTCATTGCCACCCAAGCTAGCTCTGAACTTAGAAACCAAGAGGAGATGGTCTCTGGACTCCGAGTCTTTTGAGATACTTGATTTATTACATTTCTAGGGCTTAAGCACATGTAGGCACTGCGAATTAATGCCTTCTCACAACATATGTGATGAGAGCTAGACAGAATGGAGAATATCAGAGAAGCACATGGTTATTAATTAATTAGGGTATCCATGTTAATATCCCCATATGTCTCCAGATATTAAGTAACTTACTTGAATCTTATCTAGTTCTGAAAAACAACTAAAGCACCAGGATACTTTCTAGTCATGTTTCTATTACTGAATCCTTTTGAATTTTACTTGTTTAATCAAGTAAAGGATATTCATTATCCCTATATACAAAAGAATCATTATGTGCATTTTCATTGCAATGTTATGCAAATATTAAATATGTCTTCCTTATAAACTTGTCCTTCCTCAACTTCTTCTCCTTTTTCTGTATTTCAGGAGCATTGACCATTGCAGGCTATGTTTCCCAGGATCACAGATCATCTGTATTTATGCTGGGTTTGTTCAGTGTAGGTACTGGCAGGAAAATATTAGGGAAGAGGAAAGGAAAGTCAGGTTATTTCTCCCTATTTCTCACTCTCTTCAACTGCATCTACTCCAGGGCTCCAGATCCTGCCAGAGAGGACTTCCATGGTTTCAGCTTCCACTGGGAGACTCATATCTTTGAGTCTGGAACTGCTGGCTCCCCCCTCTGTTTCACTGACCTAGAGCTGGTATGGCTTCCTATAGTTCTTAATTTCTGGGAGTCTTTATTTTTAATATTTCACTTCTCAGAAGCTATATAATTATATAAATAATTATCAGTATTAAAGATGTCCTGTCCTAAATATTCAAATTTTTTTTGTGTGTCCTGGTTAGATTCTTACTAATATAGATACCTTTAATAATTCTATAGGGCTTTGCTAATTGGTTGATTTGAAAGAATGACAGTATTTCCTAGTTAACTCTTATTAAATATTAGAAAGGGGACAATAAAAAATGACCAGCAACCTCAACATCAACATAATAAAGGCCATATATGATAAGCCCTTGTACTAACATTGTACTCAATGGTGAAATACTGAAAGTTTTTTCTTTATGATCAGGAACAAGAGAGATATGCCCATTTCTATTGCTTGTATGCAACATAGTTCTGGAAGTATTAGCTATAGCAATTAGACAAGAAAAATAAATAAAAGGCATACAAGTTGGGAAGGAAGATACAAAACTATGTTTGCAGATGATTTGATCTTGTAAGAAGAAAACCATAAAGATATCACACTTGTATGCACACACACACACACACACACAAACATACCTAATATAACCAATAAATAAATTAGCAAAATTGCAATATTCAAAATCAACATGCAAAACCCCAAAATTACATTTCTATACACTAACAATGAGCAATCTGAAAAGGAAATTACATAAATAATTATATTTATAATAGATTCCAAAAGAATAAAATAGGAATAAATTTAAGCATGGGGCGCCTGGGTGGCTCAGTCGGTTAAGCGTCCGACTTCGGCTCAGGTCATGATCTCGAGGTCCGTGGTAAGGCTCTGTGCTGACAGCTCAGAGCCTGGAGCCTGTTTCAGATGCTGTGTCTCCCTCTCTCTCTGGCCCTCCCCCGTTCATGCTGTCTCTCTCTGTCTCAAAAATAAAAAAAAAAAATTAAAAAAAAATTTAAGCAAAAAGACAAATACTTGTACACTAAAAACTACAAAACACTGTTGGAAGATATTAATGAAGACACAAATAAATAGAAAGATATTCCATGCTCATGGATTGGAAAACATAATGTTAATATGCCAATGCTACCCAAAGTCATCTACAGATTCAGTGCAATCCTTACCAAAGTTGCAATGACATTTTTGTAGAAACAGAAAAATCCAATCTAAAATTCATACAAAATCTCACACAAAATAGCCACACACAAAAAAAATCTTGAAAATAAGAACAAAGTTGAGGTCTCATACTTCCTGATTTCACAACTTACTACAAAGCTATAGTAATCAAATAAGTATGGTACTGGCCTAAAGACAGACATATAGACCTATACAAGAGAAAAGAAAGCTCCCAAATAAACTCTAACATATATGGTCAGGTAATTTCTACAAGAGAGCCCAGATCATTCAATGGGGAAAGAACAGGTTTTTTTTCAACAAATGGCAGTGAAAAAACTAGATATCCACATTCAATGGAATGAAATTGAACTCATATCATACAGAAAAAAAATTACTGAAAATGGATCAAAGACCTAAATAGGAGAGGTAAAACTATCAAATACTTAGAAAAAAAAAAATAGAGAGAAAACCTTATGACATTGTATTTGACAATTTCTTGGATAAGACACAAAAACATAGGCAACAAAAATAAAAATAAATAAGCTGGACTTCACCAAAATTAAAACTTTTGTACTTAAATACAGACAACAAACTGGTTGTTGCCAGAGGGGAGGTGGGTGAGGAAATGGGTTAAATAAGTGAAGGGGATTAAGAGTCAACTTACTGTGATGAGCACTGAGTAATGTATAGAATGCTGAATCATTATATTCTACACCTGAAACTAATATAGCATTATATGTTAATTATATTTAACATGAGCAGGAAAAACATGAGCAGGAAAATGAGCAGGAAAACAATACTGTTGTGCATCAAAGGGCACTATCAAGAGAGGGAAAGGCAACCCACAGAATGGGAGAAAATATTTGTAAACCATATATCTGATAATAAATTAATAGCCAGAATATATAAAGAACTTTTAAAGCTCAACAGCAATGACAACAACAACACAATAGATTAGAAAATGAGCAAATAACTTGAATAAAATTTTTTCCAAAGAATGTGTACAAATGGCAAATATATACATGAAAAGATGTTCAACATCACTAATTTTTAGGGAAATGCAAATCAAAACCAAAATGAGACACCACTTCACATATATTAGGATGGCTACTATTTTTAAAAAATTAAAAAAATTAGGAGTGCCTGGGTGGCTCAGTCGGTTAAACGTACGACTTCAGCTCAGGTCATGATCTCACAGTTCATGGATTCAAGCCCCACATCAGGCTCTGTGCTGACAGCTCAGAGCCTGGAGCCTGCTTGAATTCTGTGTCTCCCTCTCTCTGCACTACCCCCTCCTCACTTCCTGTTTCTCTGTCTCTTGAAAATAAATAAACATTTTAAAAAATTAAAAAAAAATCGTTGGCGTGGATATGAAAAATTGGAACCCTTTTGCATTGCTAGTGAGAATGTAATATGATGCAGCTGCTGTGCAAAAAGAGACATGGCTATTGCTCAAAAATGAAAACACAGAATTACCATATAATACAGCAATTCCACTTCTGGGTATTTATCCAAAAGAAATTAAAACAGAGACTAGAACAGATATTTATATAATTACATCCACAATAGCATTACTCATAGGAGGCAAAAGTTGGAAGCAACCCAAGTGTCCATCCACAGATAAATGGATAAATGAAATATAGATAGATAGATAGGAATCTGTATCTAGATATATGTCTGTTTTATCTATGTATCTATAGTCCACTATAATATTTATTGGAAATATTATTCCACATTAAAAGGTAAGGAAATTCTGACGCATTCTACAACATGAATGGACCTTGAAGAAATTATGTTGAGTGAAATAAGCCAGTCACAAAAAGACCAATACTGTATGATTCCACTTATATGAAGTACCTAGAGTAGCCAAATTCACAAAGACAGTATAATGGTAGTTGCCAGGGAATGTGGGGAATGGGAAGTTAATGTTAATGGATAGATTTCAGATGGGAAAGATAAAAATCTCTGAAGAAGAATGGTGGTGATGACTGCACAGCAATGTGAATGCATGAATTACACTGAACTGGACAATTAAAAATGGTTAAAATAACAACTATTATGTTATGTATATTTTACCACAATACTAAAAAAGCCACCAGTAAATGTCCTTTAGTTACATTCTTATCTTAATGCAAAAAGCATAAGTGGTGATATTGGATAGATACATGGATATATAGATCGATGATAGACTGATCTTCATGGTCTTTTCTTTATTACCAACATACAAATATATATTAACAAAGAGAAACATCAAGAGAAGCTTATTGCAGTTGTACACTGAGCTGTTCCATAAATACAAGTGGGAAACTGTCCATCATTTAGTTCTCTATAGAAATCTTTTTTTTCTATATTGTTTACTTATCCTTTTTCTCCTTCCACTGTTCACTCTCTGTTTGTAATTATCCTCCATAAGACATACAGTTAGAAGGAGATTGACAATTTGTCCTCGAATATTTAATAAATGAAAAAGCTGAAATAACTTGTTTGATTAGAATTTTTGGAATTCACAGACATATAGTAAATAAAAGAACTTTCACATGGTAAATGCAATTCTGCTTGTGAGAGTAAGAGCAGCTAGTTATTTTAATTATATCACTTCTTTTATTTCCATTTATTTTATCAATTCAGCTACAATCAAGCAACTTTGACCATTAATGTCCTAATAACATGTTCCCGTATTTTCTTGGTCCTTACTCCATATACAATAGGGTTGAGAAAAGGGGGCACCAAAAGGTACATATTTGCAATAAAAATATGGACATGTGCAGGCACATTTTTCCCAAAACGGTGAGTGAAAATGGAAAAACCAGCTGTGGAATAGAAGACAAGAATAACACAGACATGTGACCCACATGTGCCCAGAGCCTTAAAGCTAGCTTCTCGGGATGGCAGGCGGAATACAGACCAGAGGATGAAGGCATAGGAAACAGCAATGAGAATTGCATCACATGAGCCAATGATAGAAGCCATACTGAGGCTATAACTCTTGGTGGCCCCTATGTCCATACATGCTAGCTTCACCACGGCCATGAACTCACAATAGGTGTGGGCAATAATTCGTGATCTGCAGTAGGGAAGTTGTTTGAGCAGGATGGGATGTGGAGAAAAGAACGCTACACCCCTAATCACCACAATAATACTCATTATGGTGATGCGTGCATGGGTGAGAATGGTAGTATGGTGCAGTGGATGACAAATGGCCACATAACGGTCAAAGGCCATGGCCAGAAAAAAGCCAGATTCCATAGCAGTAAAACTATGAATGAAGAACATTTGGGCTAGACAGACATCAAAGGCAATGTCATGGACTCCAAGCCAGAAGAGACACAGCATCCGAGGCAGTGTAGATGTGGAGAGGACCAGGTCAGTGACGGACAGCATGCACAAAAAGAAGAACATAGGCTCATGGAGACTCCACTCTGCCTTCACCACAGCCAGGATGCTCACATTCCCCACCACAGCCACCACGTACATGGAGCAGAAGGGAATCCCAATCCAGACATGCAGGTGCTCTAGTCCTGGGATGCCCATCAGCAAGAAGGTGACAGGAGAAGGATGAGAGGTGTTGAAAGGAGGCATGATGCTTTTTCCGGTGCTTATCAGTACTTCTAAAGATAAAGTTGCTATGACAGATGATCACAACCAGATGCTAAAAACATGGAGATTCTGTTCAGGAAGACCCTTAATGATCTATTGCTAAAAACAATTCAAATTCATAGTCAGGTGTATTTAAATTCACTAGGACCATAATACCAAAATTAGTAATAACTAACCAAATGACTGTGTTTAGAAGTACAGAAAGATAATACTTATATCATATTATCCCAGGGACTTATAAATTACCTTGTCTCTTCATTTCCAGTAAAAGATTCCATCTGTAGTCATACCTGAACGTAAGTCAACTAATATTTACTGAATGTCTTCCTTGAGTTACCATTCATTATTTCCCGTATGTCGGTGGGCTTTCCCCTAACTAGAAGTGATCAAGCAGAGGCACTATGAAAACATCAAGTAGTTACTGAAAGGACCCTTATAGTCCAATCTGGCATTCACATGGGGAATAGAAATAAATGGTCTTTGTCCCTCTCTGGACATGATATTGAAGTCTTTGACACAGCTTTTGAAGTAGAATCAACTCAGTCTTTATCTTTAGCCTTTCATCTACCACTGTGCATACGGGACTAATCTGACAAGATTACAACTTGCTTTTTTCCTATTGTTTATTTCTTTCTATCATGTACTGTTCAAGTAGGAACATATTATGTTCTTTTGAACCAACAGATATATATTGGTAAGGATAAGATATTTCTTAACATTAACCCCACTCACTACCCTTTTATTCTCATTTTTTTTCCAGATTTAGATTATTTCACAGTACAGACGGATACTAATTGTGCTCCTTCATTTGTTGATCTAGAAACTCAAATTCTCAAACATGCACAATGGTTTATTTATTGGATTGGTAAATTTATACCTGATGATGCTTGAGATATCAGTTATGGGCTATAGTAGATTTCTTTATACTTCGTCCTATAATTCCAAGCCATAGTCAAATCCCCATAGCAGAGAAGTCCTGGGATAAAGTGGGTGAGCATGAGGCAGGAGTTGAGAAGGTTAAAGAGAAAAACTAACTTCTAAGTCACCACAAATGTTTCAGTTGTAGAGTAACCCTTGGTTACTAGTTTTCTGCTTCTCCTGGCTCCCATCAAGGCAGTACATAGTACTTATGTAGAACTTCCATCAGTTTTTAAAGATAATATGCTCTCCTTCTGTCCCAAACAAATCCTTCTAAATATAATATGTACTAATAAGAACTTACACAGAGTTACCGATACATATGCTTTCCTGAATCATGCCAGAATACGTATTATATCCCCCATATATTATTAACCAAACAATTTTTTCCAGACTTTTATATGTACTATAACCTAGCTTTATTATAGTGAAAAACAAAAATGTCTTTTTCCTGATTTAGCTTTAAACAAATAATGGTAGTGTAACTTTCAACACATAATTTATATGGCCAAAACTTATCCCAAAGCTAAGGGAAGGATGAGTTATACAGAAATGATAGCAAAGGATCAAATTAAGCTTCGTGAGTCAAAAAAAAGTCTTCTTGAGTAAATGGAACTTAGGTTGGAATGTGAAGATTATATGACTTGGTCCCATGGAATCTGAATATAGATATTTAGGTATAGATAAAGATAATATGTATCCGTTTATCTGTACCCACATGCACACACACATAAACAAAGGAAAGGAAAGGGGCATAAACAAAGTTCCACTGGGAAGGACAATCATGATGTAATGAATTAAATCTAGTGTAATTGAGACTCAAAGATTACAAAGCTATGGGGTGCCTGGGTGGCTCAGTCGTTAAGCATCCCACTTGAATTCAGGCCATGATCTCATGGTTTGTGGGTTCAAGCCCTGTGTCGTGTTCTGTGCTGACAGCTTGGAGCCTGAAGCCTGTTTTGGATTCTGTATTTCCCTACCTCTCTACCTCTCCCCTGCTCAAGCCCTCTCTCTCTCTCTCTCTCTCTCTCTCTCTCTCTCTCTGTCTCTCTCCCAAAAATAAACATTAAAATTTTTTTTTAAAATGATTACAAAGAAATTAAAGTGAGATAAAATTCTGTGGGTAAACAAAGGTCCCTACACATTCATGTGTAAGCACATAACCAGCAGGAAATTTTATAATCTAGACCAATGCAGTGGTTGTCAGGTGCTTACTAGTAACTGCTGGAGTTACAGATACAATGCAGAGCATTGTAAGCACAGAAGTAGAAAGTGCACACACTCAAAGATACACACACTGGTTTCTAAAACACTTTTTTTTCTGTACAAAAACACATGATATAGTGTCTGTGAGATCATCTCCCTGAAAATGCCAACCTGAGGTTGAGTACGGAGATCATGAGGTATCCTTCTTCTTGTTCCTTCAATAGATTCACACAATATGAAATATGGTCAAAATGAGAGAAAACTTTCACTTCTATGAGATCCTTAAAAAAGATCTTTGTTTCCTACAATCTATTTTTTTCTTCATTTCATCCATAAAGAATGAAAAATGTGTATTCCCTCTGTTTCAAAGAATTATATCTTCTTTCTTGAAACTAGGACATTTGGAAAGTAAAAAGATGTTAAGAAAATCCTATGTCTTTGAAAGTTTTCCTTAGATTGCTCAGACTATCTTTCTCTCCATCCTTTTTTAGTTTCATAACCTTAACTATCTCACAAGGAAACGGACTCAGAACCAAGAAGCAACCTAAACATGTAGTTTCCATATATAGTAGCTTCAACAGGGTAATCTCAGAGGATAAGCAAGAATAACAAGTGACACAAACAGGTCCTCATGGAATCACTAAGAAAGGGGAGGGGGGTATTTGTATTGTTGGTAAATATTTGATAATCTTCCTAGTTGCAGGAATCATAGTTTATCTGTACACTCCCTTGGGTTTACAGCTGCAGATATAGCCATCTCTTAGTATTTTGATATAATCTGTCAACCACTTAACAGGACTTGAAGGGAACTGAAAAGATAGAGAACACATTCTTTACTCCTTTAACACATCAGCTTCATTCCATTGCAACTTGGGACATAAACTTTGCAGGCCAGAACAGAGGGGGGTGCTATATGTAAATTATTAAAAAAGTATTCAAGAATTCCTTATCTAGCAAAACTGCCCTTCAAAATGAGGACAATAGGATATTCCCAGACACGCAAAAGCTGAGAGAGTTCATTATCTCTAAACCTGCTTTACAAGGAATGCTAAAGGGAGTCCTTTCTGTTGAAATGAAAGGAAGCTAGAGAGTAACTCAAACCTATACAAAAATATAAAGTTCTTCAGCAAAGATAAATACATACACAGGTATAAAAATCAGTATTATCCCAATTTTGGTTCATAACTCAACTTTTTATTCTTCTACAGGATATGAAAGACAAAAGCACAAACAATTATAAATCCAAGTTAATGCATACGAAATATATAAGGATGTACTTTGTAACATTAATAACATAATGTCATTATGTGGGTGGTAGAGTTCTAAAGAAGGGAGTAGAGCTTTTGTCTGGGACTGAAGTTTAGTTTAAAATATATTGTTATAATTTTGGGATGTTATATGTAATTCCTGTGGCAATCACAAAGAAAATATTTGTAAACTATACACAAAAGGAAATGTCAAGGAATCCAAAAAGTGTCATTACAAAAATTAAGCAAACACAAAGACAGGCAATAAAAGAGGAAACGAGGGACAAGAAAGTTATAAGACATAAAGAAAACAAATAACAAAACAGTAATGGTAAATCCTTCCCTAGGAATAATTATTTTAAATGTAAATGTTTTGGGGAGCCTGGGTGGCTCAGTCGGTTGAGCATCTGACTTCTGCTCAGGTCAGGATCTTGCAGTTTGTGGGTTCGAGCCCCTCGTCAGGCTCGGTGCTGACAGCTCGGAGCCTGGAGCCTGTTTCGCATTCTGTGTCTCCCTCTCTCTGCCCCTTCCCTGCTCATACTCTGTCTCTCAAGAATGAATAAACGTTAAAAAAATAATTAAAAAAATAAAAATAAAAAATAAATGTAAATGTTTTAAAATCCCCAGTCAAAATGAAGAGTGGTAGAATGGATGAAAACAGCAGGATTCAGACTTCAGTTTTCCAGTCTGGCATATGAGAATCTGGAAGTTCACACTCTACCCTAAGAACAAGTAAAAAGCTGAACCAACTGAGAAGTCAGCAACTCTTCCTAGACTCATAAGAGAAGTAAGGTCACAAGGCAAACTGCTGTCCCCCAAACTGGAGAAACCAATAAATGAAGACAGAAAAATTATAATTTACCAGAGCAGACATCTCTAAGAGAAGCAGTGCCAGGATAAGAAAATACAAAGTATAATTGACAAGTTGCTGGGGGCTTAGTCTGGGAAAACATGAGAGATAAACTCCAGGCGAACGCAGTCATTGATGGGTCCCTACACTTTTTTGAGTTTTACTTCAAGAACCGTTAGCTCAGTTGTGACATTCGATGTGACATTTGATATCAGGTACTACTCATATTGTAAGACATCGCAGTCAGAGGTGCTTCAGGATTTAAACCACAGCTAATCATTCACAATACAGTGTAAAGGTATTAAAAAGCAAAAGTAGAGAGTCTACCATGCAAAACAGGATATGCAATCTTACCCAGAGCTCAAGAAGTCTAGTGATCCAGTGATCTTTAACAGGGAAGAAAACATAATTACACTAACCTAGCTTCAGAGTATGTCTAAAGTAGCCAGATTCTGCTTTTCTTTTCTTTTCTTTATTTATTATTTATTTATTTATTTATTTATTTTTGAGAGAGAGAGTAGCAGAGTAAGTGCAGAGAGAGAGGGGGACAGAGGATTCACATTGGGCTCTGTGCTGCCAGTAGAGAGCTTGACTTGGGGCTCTAACTCATGAACCATGAGTTTATGACCTGAGCCAAAGTCGGAGGCTTAACTGACTGAGCCACCCAGGCACCCCTGCTTTTTTTTTTTTTTAATACACTATCCTATTTTAAATTGTCCATTCTTCTTGAATTTGGTAACTGTGCATCCTTTTCTTTTTTTCCCTTCTCTTTCTTTTTTTTTTTAATTTTTTTTCAACGTTTTTATTTTTTATTTTTGGGACAGAGAGAGACAGAGCATGAACGGGGGAGGGGCAGAGAGAGAGAGGGAGACACAGAATCGGAAACAGGCTCCAGGCTCTGAGCCATCAGCCCAGAGCCCGACGCGGGGCTCGAACTCACGGACCGCGAGATCGTGACCTGGCTGAAGTCGGACGCTTAACCGACTGTGCCACCCAGGCGCCCCTACCTTCTCTTTCTTCTTCTCCTTCCTTTTCCTAAGCCCCAGTAAAAACAGACTATTTCACTATTCCACAAATCTACCCTAAATAAGTGAGCCTTAATTACTTTAGAGAATTAATTTCATCTGGCTGTATCTGAAAGATGAACACCCTCTTCAAATTTCTTCTAAGGACCACGTTGAGTGCCTGGAAAAGCAGTAGTTTGTTCAATATTTTGATAAACGAATGAGTTAATATAAGGAAGATAAACTCTTCTAACAAATCCCATTGGGAACCAATGTTAATGACTCTGAGATAAATAACTCCCTCTCTGGCACCAGGAGTAATATTGAAGTAATATTGAAGGCTCTCATAGGATTATATATTAATGCACACACAGTGACAGAAATAAGATTTCTTCTAGGACATCAAGACTGCCAGGAGAATTTCCAACTGCAGTGAAACTGGGTTGGCATCTAGGTAGATAAAGAAGGAACACTTAATGGTGGCTTTCAGGCAAACTAGGCTAGAGCTGATGACAGATGGCAAAAATCAGTGTTTTCCATCTCATGGTTTCCATTTCCACAAAAACGAAGGCAGGAATACTGAAATGTTCCCATTTTTTAGCTCAGGTTAAGGTCTGCAGGATTGTTTGCTTCTACCACTCTGACATTATTATTATAGAACTTCATCAGAACATTCTGGCCATACTGCCATCCATAGATCTGAACTTACTTGCTCAATGCTCAATGGTTGAAAGATAATGGTTGAATGATAGTGAGGGATGAAGCCTCTTCATTTCTCATCCAAGTTTCCTTCTGCAGGTGTCAGAATCAGCAGCAAGAAGACAGAATACCAATGTCTATGGCATCCATCAATACATCATATTTGACCCCCAGAACTGTAATCTTGATCAGAATTCCTGGACTAGAACATGTGCAGTTTTGGATTGGGTTTCCCTTCTTTGCTGTGTGCATAGTGGCTCTTCTGGGAAATATTATTTTACTAATCATCATTGCTACAGAACGCAGCCTGCATCAGCCCATGTATAACTTCCCGGCAGTGCTGGCGGCCACTGACATAGGACTCTGCGCAGCCATTGCTCCCAAGATGTTAGCCATCTTCTGGTTCAGATCTTGCTCCATGGCCTTTGACAGCTGCCTGACCCAGCTGTTCTTCATTCATGCCTTGCAGTGCATGGAGTCTGGCATTCTGTTGGCCATGGCTTTTGACTGCTACATTGCCATCTGTGATCCACTGAGACCCATCCATCCTCATGCCTTCCATCCTGGATCGGATGATAGCAACAGTGGCTATCCGAGCTACAGTGCTGGTTGGTCTGTCACCCATTCTGATCAAAAGATTTCATGTTTTTCATTCCATTCTGATTGCCCCACTGTTACTGTGAGCACATGGCCATGGTCAAGCTAGCTGCAGAAGACATCCAAGTCAATAAAACATGTGGTCTCCCAGTAGGTTTTACAATACTGGGATTTGACATGATTTTTCCTCATTTCCTATATCCTTATTTTCCAGGCTGTTTTTCGTCTACACCAAAAGGAGGCACGGCTCACAGCATTCAACACATGCACAGCTCATATTTTTGTTTTCCTTGAGTTTTATATTCTTGCCTTCTTCTCCTTTTTCAGCCACCGTTTTGGACATGTAGCTCACCCTACCCACATTCTCTTGTCTACCATCTATCTCCTTGTGCCACTCAACCCTATTGTCTATGGTATAAAAAATAAGGTAATTCGTTAAGCGTGTGGCATGGATTTTTCTTCTGAGTCATGGATCCCACCAGTGATCTATCAAATGTTTGTGGTCAGGTAGAGAATACTTTTATTTCCTAGAGATGGAGAGAGTTTGGACTCCGTGCATTCACTGTTGGGGATTCACATCATTAGGCTCTATCTTAAAAGCTTTTAGCTCCAAAACCACAGCTAGGTTGACATAAAAAGTATCCAGATTAACAATGGTACTTTCTATCTGTAATGCACTTGACTTCTAATCCAATCTTTATCATGTCCTTCCTTTTACTTTCTTTGTGTTTAATTTGCAGTTCTTTTTACTTATTCATAAAGAAGCTTTGATTATTGGTTTTCAAACTTTCCCTTTTGGAATTTATGCATTTTCAAGTAGGGATTTATTTTAACCATTGCTTTTTCACATGCTACACATTTTGATATTCTGTGTTTTCATTTATTCAATTACAAATAAAATTAATGTTTATTGTGGCTTCTGTTACCCGTGAAATATGCAATATACTCATACATGTAAGGTCATTTGTTTTGAAGAAGATAGATAAGTGATGTAATGGATATTAGATAGTCTTCCTGAAATGGAGAGCTGGAGCAAATAATTGTCTGAGAAAATGAACTTTGACATCTACCTCATATGACAGCAAAATTCACTTAAGGTGAATCATAGACCTAAGCATTGATGAAAAAAAACTATAAAGCTCCGGTCTGTTAACCAGACCTCATTAGAGAAGGAAGAGCCTTGGATCACTGAGAGACAGAAAAGTGGCTGTGATACTGCTTCAGTGGAACTTGCCACAAGTCCACCTTGTAGGATGCCAGGGCTCATGAGGAAACGGCTGGCCACTGGGTGCTGCCTGCTTCATTTATTGCAGAATTTGGGCCCTGGAGGAGTTGCAAGAGCTTCAGGAGCCTACTGTCGACTACAGATGGCAAACAAACTGCACTGAGTCTGTGGAGTGACCATGCAGGAACCAGGAAGCAAAACTCTCCTCTCCTTCAGTTCCTTACCCATGCCGTCCACGGACAAAGTGTAGCATTGCACCAGCTGTGAAGACAAAGTAATCAGAGGGCCAAGGCACATTTTCACAGAGAAGGCAAAAAGTGAACCTGGAGCTGAGAGGCAATGAATCATTAACCAGCACGCACTTCATGGCAAATAATAAAGTTGTTGGTACATGCACTGGGAACACAATATGCAAGCAGGACCAGTCAGCCATTTATCTTTAGTGAGTGTTGTGCTCACAGCAGCCATCACCTATACAGCTGACAATCAAATATTCTCTTTGACATCTGCTAAAGAAAAAAAAAAGTAAGAAAGCACAGACTAAGCATAAACACTCAGCTCTCCTGACATCAAAAGTGAGGATATTTTTAAGAGCCAGGCTGGAAGGGGCTATTGGCCAGCTGTGTTTTCTAATTGGCTATGTGAGTGATATTCCTATTTTGCTCATGACTAGATATTTATTTTTTATTTTTTGCTTGAAAAAAATATTTATTTATTTTAGGGCAAGTGCAAGCGGGGGAGAGGCAATGAGAGGGGGATAGAGGATCCAAAGAGGGCTCTGAGCTGACAGGCTGACAGCAGTGAGCTTGATGTGGGGTTCAAACTCACAAACCCTGAGATCATGGCCTGAGCCGAAGTCAGACGCTCAACTGACTGAGCCACCAAGGTGCCCCTGGATATATGTTTGTTTGTTTGTTTATTTATATTTTTAATTTATTTTTATACTTTTTAAAATGTTTTTATTTATTTTTGAGAGACAGAAAGAGATAGAGCATGAGTGAGGTGGGGAGAGGCAGAGAGGGAGAGGGAGACACAGAATCTGAAGCAGGCTCCAGGTTCTGAAATGTCAGAACAGAGCCTGATGTGGGGCTAGAATTCACAATCTGTGAGATCATGACCTGAGTCAAAGTTGGACATTTAACCAACTGAGCCACCCAGGCACCTGTAGATATTTATTTTTTAAATGAAGATTGCATATAGAACTTTTGAAAATTCTTTTTCTGCACATATTGATATGAACTTTTGTTTCTGGTTAAATCTTATTGTGTTGGGTTCCTATTAAAATATCCAGAACAAGTGCTTCTGGCCACCTCATTTACTAAATAACTACCTGGTACAAACCATTAATTTTTTTCTGTACACTGCAGTCACAATGTAGTAGATTGTATTATTAGTCCCTAATATTTATGAAACTTTCTTAATAATGTCACCCATATCAGTCTGTGCCATATTAATCACATTTTTTTTCCATATTAATCGCATCAGTATTACATCATGTGACTTCCTTGTCAATGTAATAGAAATGGAGAGACTTATGTCACTTATGAACTAATAATTTAAAATTCATCATTTACTGGGGTGTCTGGATGTTTCAGTCAGTTAAGCGTCTGACTTCAGCTCAGGTCATGATCTCAACGCTTGTGGGTTCAAGCCCCGGGTCAAGCTCTGTGCTGACAGCTCTGAGCCTGGAGCCTGCTTTGAATTCTGTGTCTCCCTCTTTCTCTGCCCCTACCCTGCTAGCACTCTGTTTCTCTCTTTCTCTCTCTCTCTCTCTCTCAAAAATAAATAAACATTAAATTCATCATTTACTTTCATAGTCTCTTTCTCTGGTGACACAACAATAGCAGTGGTTAATAAAAGGGCTCTGCCTTCAGCCTAAGCCCTGGATCAAAGCAGCAAAACTGACACATAGGTGAGAAGTATATCTTTGTTGTTACAATTTCCTGAGATTTAGGGAATTTATTTTACTACAACATTAGTTGGTCTATGTTGATTGATGCAGGTTATAAATGGCTCCCTGTCTCAACTATTTTCCACTTATATCAATTACCAAAGGAATAGCCAGGCAGCTTACTTAAATACAGTCGAGAACATTAACACTTCTCTACTACAAAACCAAACTCAATTTCTCGCCTTTTTTTTTTTTAAGAATTAGAGCTTAGGTCTTACAATTGCACCACTCTTGTCTCTCAAAATTATCTTTTATTTTAGTGTTTTAATGTTTATTTTGAGAGAGAAAGAAAGAGCATGAGGGGGGGAGGGGCAGAGAGAGATGGAGAAGAGAAATTCCAAGCAGGCTCCATGGTGTCAGGGCAGAGCCCAATGTGCAGCTAGATCAGGAAGCGTGAGGTCATGACCTGAGCTAACATCAAGAGTGAAACGCTTAACTGACTGAGTCACCCAGGCACCCCTCGAAATTATCCTTTATAAGTGAATTCCCCTTACTTATTCCTTTCCAGTTAATGCCTCCTTACAGCTACCAAGCATGCATTGTATATTCAACTTCAATGTCTTTGCATTTTCTGTTGTCCTTGACTGCAACACCCTTCCCCCAGTATCCATGAGGCCCATACATATCCTATACTGGAACACACTATTGCAATTCACCTGCTCTCCAATCCTTGTGTATACCCTTATACACACGTCTGTAGACACCCACACACACACATTCAGAAAGAGAGAGATCGAAAAGACTTGTTCCTACAGTTTAACCCTCATCATTAGGGGAACCGAATATCCATTTTTAAAATTAATCTCCAAGAAATGAATAGTGAGAGAATGAAAATGTGAGGCATTTGACAATGTTGGCATAAAATAAATATAGTAAGTAATTTCAAAGTTGGTGTTAGTCATGTAAAAGAATTATGAACATGGTAATAACTTTCATGGAGACAAGGAAGCACTTGCTCAGGTTGCTAATTATAAGCATGAGTGTCCTCAACAAAATGAGTCCAAATATTTAATAGAGACAAAGTAAACAATACAATGTTGTGATGAAAACAAGAGTAACTGGGAAATGAAACCTTTGCTTTAGCAAAAGGGGGGAGATAGTTTTATAGAGGTCCTTTAGTTTCAATTTTAAGTTTCCAACATAATTTTGCATGCTATGAGTAGTATTTATAAAGATAAGCATCTTTTCTGTTCCCTTAAGCCACAAGTCTGGCCATAGGCCAGAGGGTGAACTAAATTGTCTTCCCTCTTTTCCATCTACAAATTTTCCATTTCCTAGATGCCCCCCCCCCATTTCTAATGATCTCAGATTCACCATGATCTGAACATGACCCATAATTTGAGATTCCCTGATTTTCATTCTTTGAAAATAACTTCTTATGGAGTAACAGTGCTTTCTGGCTATGTGCCCTCCAGCAAGAGATACCTTTCTCCTCCAAAATGGGGCTGAGTTTCAGTCAGGTGGTGAGCTCTCTAGGCCAGGTCTGAAAATTGCCCTGGGATCACCTCAAATTCAAAGGCCAAGAAAAGCAACAGCTAAAGACAGATGATGAAAGACACTTAGCTATTAGTACCTTTCCAAATCAAAGCCTAGCAAAAAAAAAAAAAAAAAAAAAGCTGCTTCATCCATTGATCTTACATTGTAGCCAGCTCTCTCTTTCTCTGGGTAAATTTCTTCTCCACTAATTGGGACCTGAGTATGGCTCAGTGTTTCTAATAGTAGCAAATTTTAAGAGGAACTGAAAAGGATAGAGAATTAGATGATCCTAATCCTGCGTCTTTCAGTGGCATACTTTCCTTTGACATGTCACATTTTCTCTGACCCAAGTAGATTTGTCAATAATATTAGAGATGGACTAGATTCATGTCATTTAGAGATGGAAGAGATGCGAAGGTAATCCAGTACCATCTTCATAATCCCATGTGAAGAAAACTATGAACTGCCATCCCAGTTAATTAGTGGCGGGGCAAAAATAAAAAAATAAAATAAAATAAAATAAAATAAAATAAAATAAAATAAGGTTTTCAAGCTCCTTCTCTAGTGTTTACTACAAAGTAGTTCTAGCATTGCTTGGTTTATAAAAAATAAGAAGATAATCCATGTTTTTGAATGGTGTGTGTTTGTGTGTGTGCGTGTGTTTGCAGTTTGAGCACGAAAGCTTGTAAGATATGAAGAGAAAGTCAAAAATGGGAACGTCCTATTTATTGCCTTTAATAGTTTCACTATCTGGGCTTGTTGCCACCATAAGCATAGATCATAACTCATCTCCTGAAATATAGTTTTCTCTTTATCTGGGGCATCAAAATCTAGTATATTGGTCTCTTGTTTCTTATACTTTACCCTGCCTCCATTTAAGACATCTAGACATCTTCCTATTCTTCTCTCCTTCTCTTTTACTCAGGGACCAGGAATGAACATTTTTCTGATCTGATTAATACAGAAAGATTGCATAAGATGCATGCCTTTATGGCCTTAGAAGCTACTAGAAATTAGTTTTCCTATTTATGGGTTTTCCATCTACCTACTGACTTTATTTATTTTTAAGGTTTTTTTTTAATTTAATTTTTTTTGGGGGGTGCAGAGAGAGGGAGAGAGAGTCCCAAGCAGACTCCACATTGTCAGTGTGGAGCCCAATGCAGGACTCAAACTCACAAACCATGAGATCATGACCTGAGCTGAAATCAAGAGTCCAATGCTTAACTGACTGAGCCACCCAGGTGCCCCTACCTACTAAGACTTTAAAGGAGGACATGATTATTTATCAGGTGAAGTGGTCAAATTAATTAAAATCAGTGAAATATATTGACTCCACCACAGTCTGCACATGATTGGGAAATCGTTTTTTTGTTGTTGTAACAATGATCATTTTATCTGCTTACACGAATGTCCAATCCCATAGATCAAACTGAGGGAGTGTATTCCACTCCAGAAAATTCAACATCTCATGAAGTTTTAATCAACTCTTTTTTCAGGAAGTTTCTCATGTGCAGGATTGGAGGAGGTGTCAGCATGAGCCCGATGTGGGGGTCGATCTAATAAACTGTGAGACCATGACCTGACCTGAGCCAAATCAAGAGTTAGATCCCCAACTGACTGAACCACCCGGGTTCCCTCATTTCCATATTTTTGTTTTACCTTTTGTTTTGTCTTTCTCAAGAACGCAGTGATGTGTCTGTATTCTAAGAAGTTCTATACAGGTTCTGACAAGCACTAACTACCAAACATTGAGTGTTTACTTTCTTTCATACATTGTCCTGAGTTCTTCACATATAAACTAACATAGTTCTCACAATAATTCAATGAGTTAAGTGCCATTATTACTCCCATTTACAGTTGAGAAAAATTAAGGAACTGGGTAAGATTCCATGTAACATACATATCGTAGTGCCAGCAATAGATGATATGCTATATTTCTAAATTCTTATCCCATGATTTTCCGTACTATTTGTTATCTTTTTATCAGATTATCAGTCTGCTGCAGGCTCAAGAAAAAACGGTGGAGAGGCTCAGGAAAACAGAGGTAATCACACCAATAGGTCCTAGAGACAGGAGACACAGAGGCCTTGCAGGGCCAAATAGAAAATCACCAGGGTGATCAGGAGGCAGAGGAAAGGAGGGGGAGGTGGGGAGGGTGGCAAAGGCAGAGCATTTAAGTGCTTAAGCTCTGGCCTTTGTTGGTATTTCCACAGGAAAGGAAGGAAGGGAAGTGTGAACAGTTTAGAATTGGTTAGTTGGAATAAGTTTGGTGGATTTTGTGTTAGAGGTGGAGTGTCTAGTTTCCTGGTACTTGGCCCCAAGATAATTAAGGCAGAGGGATACTGTTTCCTGGCAGATAAAGGAGGTATGGACTGGTTAGTTTGCATATCGAAGGTATGATCCTGGCTGGGCCCTTTGTTACCTTAAGAATTAACTAACCCAGCCAGAGAGGGGTGGGTCTCTCCCAGCCAGAAAGGTTTTGTAAGATATCAAAACATCATAATATACAAAAAATTACATATACATATATATTTATATATATAATATAAAACCTTACATATAATGTATATTTTATCATATACAAATTTAATTTTTATGTATATTTTGTTTACATTTATACATTTTATATTTTTATACTTTCTTATATATTTATATAATATAAGTTATATACACAAATGTTTATATAAATATGTATTTGTCTAATATAAATTTATTTTATATATGTATTCATATTACTTGTATAACTATTATAATTATTTTATGTATTATAAATATACAAATAATGCATATATATATTTGCATTTATATAATATACATTTATATTATTTATATATAGCATATGCTATACTATTTAGCATTTTATCCTTATACCATCAAGCATTATAAATATATCTAGTGGCCTTTTACTGTTCCTTTAGGTTCTGCCTTTGTCTACTCATGTCACCTTAGTAAGATATATTCATGTTCATCAGTAATCTCTTCTAGAGAATCCACTACTTCCTCACCTAACCTCGTTATTTGGGCATCACAGGGAATTTCCTTTCACAAAATTTCTATAATATATAGCTTTTTATTGCCTTGGTCGTAGTCCATTGGTATATGTAGCTACAGAAGGTCATATAATGATCTCCTACTTTCAATCAAGCAGTAAAGTATTTTAGATTTTATTGCATTAGGGACTTCTTAGTTATAACCACATCTATATTCCTATGACTGTGAACCAGTCTGTTTTTTCCTATGATGTTATAGCAGTAATCCTTCTAGTTTCCCTTCAAAGAAAAATGTGTAAAATCTCATTCAGAGCGGTATTCTCTATTCAATGATTTGGCTATGACAAAATCATAAGGAAAACAAAATGAAACTTTTGGATGATTTTAAGCTTGTAGAATGGCTAATGAAAAAGTAAAAAAGAGTACATAAGGTTTACTGAATAAATTTACAAGGAAAGAGAGCAAATTATAAAAATTCCAGAAGTTTGAGGTGGGTGTGAAATGGGACAGTACAATCAAAAGAGTAATTATTTTCTTGGCCAGATAACACCAGTAAAATGAATGAAAGCACCTAGGTTAGGTCGAGCTCCATTATGGACATTACAGTGGCTCACAGCCAACCCTGCCGTTTTGCATCTGAAACACATTAATATCGTCAGAATATTTAAGCTACACTGGTTTTCCAATTGATCCGTTTCTGTAGGTTACTATCCTATCCTAATTTATGGTGCCTGTTTATTCAATTGACTTCCTATCAATCTTCACAACTTCTGTCTTCTCTAGGATCTGTGACTACTTCTATCACCATCTACCCCATTCTGCTTATATATCCACTTTGAAAGCTAACCAAACAGAATTATCTCAGTGAGTCAAATACACTCTGCCTCTACTGATAAAAGAACAACTCCTCCATATCATTTCCATGAACCTGGATAATGGGTCTGCACATAGTCAGCTCAACCAGTATTTGCAGAAAGAACAAATCTCCTCATTCCCCACTCTGAGAGTCAATTCCTAAGATCTGTGGGGACAGTATTTTACTCCCTAAACCACAAAAAAAAAAAAAACAAAGGGAAGACTGGGAAAGGCTGCCATTTTCTGGAGATTCTGAGCTTTGAAAACAATGGACAGGTCTATGGGATTGAGAATCTATCCTATGCCTTCAAGTGCCACAGAGGGATTTCTCTTAATCTGAAAGGTGTCTGGAGTTTGGAGATAGATATAGACAAAGGAGCTAATATTGTCCTCTATGACACCATCTGAGAACACTTCAGAACCTAGCAAGATTAATGCTCTTAGAATCATAAATTCCATTTCTACAATTTCTTCATGCAGACACCCACACTGGCTTTGGGAAAAGATATTCAAGAATCCTGTTCTAATAGTGACTTGTTGATTCCCCAAAATTAAAAGTAGTGGCCACATTTCCATCCATGTTTTTTTATGTTATAGAAGACATGATGAGAATTCCCTTATTTTTCATCCATAATTTTTCTCTGAATAGGTATCAGAGTCAGTGGAGAGAAAAGGATTTATCACCCTGATGGGATCTACCAACATGTCATATCTGAACCCAAAGACTGTGACCCTGATTGGGATCCCTGGACTAGAGCATGTGCAGTTTTGGATCGGATTTCCCTTCCTTGGAGTGTGCCTGGTGGCTGTGCTGGGGAACATCTTCTTGTTAATCATCATCCCTACAGAACGCAGTCTTCACCAACCCATGTACATCTTCCTAGCAGTTTTGGCAGCCACTGACCTAGGTCTTTGTGTAGCCATAGCTCCCAAGATGTTGGCCATCTTCTGGTTTGGCTTATGCTCCATGGCTTTTGATGCTTGCCTCACTCAGCTCTTCTTTATCCATGCCTTGCAGGGCATGGAATCTGGTATCCTGTTGGCCATGGCCTTTGACCGCTATGTTGCCATCTGTGATCCTTTGAGGCACACATCCATCCTCACACCTCTCTTTCTAGTTCAAATCATACTGGTGGTAGTAGTCCGGGCAACGGTGCTTGTTGGAATTTTACCCATTCTGCTTAAACGCCTGCAACTTTTCCAATCTGTGGTCATTGTCCATTCCTACTGTGAGCACATGGCTGTGGTCAAGTTGGCTGCAGAAGATGTCCATATTAATAAATCATATGGGCTCTTTGTGGCCTTTGCAATTCTAGGTTTTGACATGATCTTTGTCTTCATCTCCTACATTCTGATATTTCAGGCTGTTTTTCGTCTTCCCCAGAAGGAGGCACGATGCAAAGCATTCAATACTTGTACTGCCCATATTGTTGTCTTCCTGGAGTTTTATATCCTTGCCTTTTTTTCCTTCTTCAGCCACCGTTTTGGACATGTATCACCCTATGTTCATATCCTCTTGTCTACCATCTATCTGCTTGTGCCCCCTGCCCTTAACCCCATTGTCTATGGTGTGAAGACTAAGGAGATCCGCATGCGGGTTGCTCAGATTTGTATTCTGAAGCCTGACATCCAGAAGTGATCTAAGAACAGAATGACACCGGAAAAATGTATACTTACCCATTTATGATGGAAACTCCTTGCACTATGTCTATGTTGGTGGGAGTTTCACATTATAAGGATCTCCCCTAAATAATCTATATTCCCCAAACAAAAGGAATCAGAAGGTGAGATAAACTTGAGTAACAAGTATATAAGCATCTCATTAATTCCTATAATCTCCCCCATCTCTCTATTCCTTTCTTCCTTTATCTTTTCTTTTTACCTTCCTTCCTTCTATCAATCTTTCTTGTTTTTTTCTTCCTTCCTCATTTGCACATCTATTGTATCTTTCTGCAAAACCAAGAAGCAGTTTATCCTTTATGTGTAACAGTGACAAAGACAGATTCCATGATTTCAAAAGATGAGAGTATAGCTACAATATAAAATACTGAGCAAATATAATTTAATGTTATTTAGGCATGGTAAAAGAATAAGAAAAGATCTACTTTCACATGTGAGAAGCAACTAATTTAGATTTTAAAAAGAATCGGAGAAGACCTCATATAGGAAGTCAAGACAAATGTGAGATTTGAATAATGCATTTTACTTAAAATGATAAAATGTTATTAACCAAGATTTCACATTTTTAAAACACTATCATCATAACTCATATAGATGTGGAGAAGTATGTGCGGGTGTGTGTGCATCTAACTTCCTTGAGCAGTGATTCAGGAAAAAGCAGGCTCATCTGTGCCTTTGTTAGTGATCAATAATACACAGAATTCTGAAGTAGGGCATTATGTATTAATATATCAATGTCTGACACATGGTTTTATTTAGTTGTACAAATATAGTCCTTTTATTGGATAAATGAACAACTCAACTTTTCAGAGTTGCCATTGACTAGCTTGTGATGGCCTTGGAAGGAGTTCATTCTCTGTATAGTCTGGTAACTCGCTATGAACTTATTTTATTTTCCCTAAATGTTATTAGGAGATACTTCCAACATTTTTGAGATGTAATCCATCAACATGAGCAGTTCTCTGATGAGGGGCATGAAACTTCTCAAAGGGCTTACGAGCTAGTGAAGAAAATCCAAAGACTTTGAAGTTTATCTATATCTCTTTTGTTCCCTTTTCATGTCAGCATCTCTGTGGCTTGAGAGCATATACACTACCATTATTATCACCATACGGACACCAGTAATCTTAACTCAGTTGGTTTCTCTATTTACCATAGTGGTTTGTCTCCCTCCTCTTGATGGTCAAGCTAAAGACTTATACTATGTCTTATAGTAGGAATAGAAGATTAAAGTTTACCCTATGATGATCTCAGTATATAAACAGGTGAGTATGGCATAAGAGTGTCTATCAAGGGTTTCCCCAAAAACAAATCAAAGCAATAATTTTAGGGTATGTAGTATATTTGGGACTTGCTTCAAGAAAAAAAATTGCAAGGGACTGAGCAAGAAAGATAATGAAGGGAAGTAAGCCATTCATGTGTGCATGACTGAGCAGGTTACTGCTATGGATTACCAGAGCTCTTTCCTGTTGAGGGTATTTGGAAAAGGTAAGGGTCACACCTTGAAACTGTACCAGTGAGGGGCTAGAAACAGCATATTTATCTAGAAATCTCCACCTCTTGTTAGATGGTAACTCCTAAAATATCACCTTCCCAACACTTCTCACATGTACTATTTATGGACAGAGCATGCTCCCCAGGTCAGAGAAAGCTCTTGGGAGTCATGGGAATCCACTGAAATGAAGAGACTATCTACAGGCAATATATGGAGCAGGTTGAGGGTAAATGGACAGACAGTCTTTTATAATGTAGGTAAGAAAATGTTTTTCTGGGTAAACATGAAAAAAACAAGTAAACAGAAGACAGTAAGTTCCTTCATGATTTCATAGACTTAGACAAGGTATGGAACAATGCTAAATGTGTCATGTACTCCAGAGAAAGAATCCCCATGAAATAGATTTGTAGGAGAATTAATACATAGGTCTCAGGTACCAAGCAGTCAGATATTTATGGCAAAAAATTGTGAAGTACGAACTATTTAGAAGAACAAATGGAAACACTAGTTTTCCAATATGTGGAGACTTTCCCTGTTACCTGAGCCAATGGAAAACTGAGTTTGGTTATATAGCCTTTCTACTGGGAAGGAGGGGGCATCCTTTGTTTCCCAGGCAGACAAGATAAGGCTCACTGGATGATTTTTTTTTTTTGGTATTATCTTGTGTGTCTTCACAAGAAATATTGAGACATATTGAATTAAATTCTTATCCTAAAGTGATTTTTGTAATAAGAAAGATTCTTTTATATATTTTGTGGGACTAGAATTCCATCTAGAGCCTTTTATGTTTTTTTACTTTAAAAATTTTGTTTAATGTTTATTTATTTTTGAGAGAGAGAGAGAGAGACAGAGTGTGAGCAGGGGAGGGGCAGAGAGAGGGGGAGACACGGAATCTGAAGCAGGCTCCAGGCTCTGAGCTGTCAGCACAAAGCCTGACGCAGGGCTCCAACTCACCAACCATGAGATCATGACCTGAGCCTAAGTCAGAGGCTTAACCAACTAAGCCACCCAGGTATTCCCCCACCCCCGTCTAGAGTCTTTTAAAAGAAAGACATACAAAAGGCAGACCAAAAGAGTGAGATTCCCAAATAAGATAAACTAGCTGTCTTCAAAAAAAATATGGAATATACTAGTGAAGGAAACTTTCAATCCTCCTGCCACTATCTGAATCAAAACCCAGAACAGGTGTGAGAGCTATTAATCTATTTATCCATTTATTAATTCATTCATTTTGTTTAAACTCAGTATCTATATTGTGTACATAGTATGAAAGGCTCTGAAAGAGCCTAAATAATGTTCATGCAGTCCCTGCCCTCAAGAAATTCTCTCCAGGAAAACAGTACTGTAAAAATATTAAAAACATGGATATTTTGATCAGACAGATGTAAGCCTGACTTTTGACTCTACTATCTAATAGCTGTGTGTTATAAAAAGAAAATTTAAAAATATTTTAATTGTCTAAACCTAGTTTCCCTCATCTTTATAATTGGGATAATAATAATTCCCTTAAAGGACGATTGTATGGACATAACAGTTTAAAATGTGTTTTAAGCATAGCACATAATGATAAGGTGCTTAAAAGATAGTTATTATCATTATTAAAATTGTTAACAATAATAATGAAGACAGGCATTAAAACTTTAATATAAAATGCAAGGAAGTCATTGTTATGACAGCGACCTGAGATAAGGAAAAATAGACGGAGTAAGGAAACACTGGCGGTGTATTTTTTGTTGCTTCCACTATAAAATTTTAATATATTGAAGAAAATCTTACTATAATAAAATTTCTATTTCCTTTCTAGTCCTCTTGATATGCAGCTTCTTGCTCTGAATGGAAATAAGAATACCTATTTTAAAAAGTAGTGCAAATTTGAAACATCCTAAAGGAAATATTTGATACATGGACAGTTTATGACTTCTAATGGAAGTTGATTTTAGGGAAAACCTGAAGTTAAATTCTATAAAAACTCCAATAAATGTCTATGCCTTTACAATCATAGGATATTATGTGTTAATAGATGTTCACGTACCAATGCCCAAGTGAGATCCGTTAGACAGAAAATTCCTATGTGTAATTTGACTCAAGCTCCTACTTCATAACCACAGCAGAGTTAAATTCTACATTGCATTTATTTCTTTTCCAGCATTGTGGAGATATAATTGATATATAACACTGTTCAGGTTTAAGATGTACAATGTGTTGATTCAAAACACATATAGTGCAAAATGATACCACCACAGTGTTAGCTAACACCAGCATCATGTCACATAATAACCATTTCTTTTCTGTTGTAAGAACATTTAAGATGTTATCTCTCAACAACTTTCAAGTATATAATACAGTATTGCTAGCTATAATCCCTATAATATGCATTAGACCCCCAGAACTTATCTTATAACTGGAAATTTGTACTCTTTGACCAACATCTCCCCTTCCTCCATCCTCAGCCCCTGGTAACCACCATTCTACTCTGTTTCTATGAGTTTGGCCTTTATAGATTCCACATGTAAATGATATCATACAGTATTTGCATTTTTCTGATTTATTTCACTTAACATAATGCCCTCAAGGTCCAGCCATGTTGTGACAAACAATAGGATGTCCTTCTTTCTCATAGCTGAATGATCTTCCAGTGTGTGTGTGTGTGTGTGTGTGTGTGTGTGTGTGTGTGTGTTTGTCCATTCATCCACTGATTGACACTTAGATTGTCTCCGTATCATGGCTATTGTTAATATTGCTGTAATAAACATGGGAGTAGAAATATCTCTTTGATATTCTATTTTCATTTCCCTTGGGTATATACCCTGAAGTATGATTACTGAATTATATGGTAGTTCTATTTTTAGTTTTTTGAGGAACCTCCATACTGTCTTCCATAGTGACTATACCAATTTACATTCCCACCAACAGTCCCTGTTTTCATTTTAAAAATAACAAAAATGGTGTCATATTTTGGAAAAAAAAATGTTTCTTCTCTCTTGTTGATTTCAAACTGCTTGAGTCAAACTTTATGTGCCCCAGATGTTTAAAGATTAATACAGTATTGTTCTTGATTGATGACATTAGTCAGATCAAGGAGCTTTAAATGCTAGCTGTATTTGGTACAAGGGAAAACACAGCTAAATGATAATGGCATGCAGGAAGGTAAGCTGGTATAACCCAAAGATCAAAGGCTTTGAAGTACTACATATCTGAGATACATTCAGAGTTTATTGGAGGTGACCTTGGACATGGTTGTTTTAAGTTTATGCTTTAATGTCCCAATTTGATGAAAAAAATAATATAAAGTTTGCAATTGTGATAAGATAGTTAAATGGCAAAATTTAATCTTGCACTTAATCTGTACTAAAAAAGTATAGGGGCACCCAGGTGGCTCAGTTGGTTGAGTGTCTCACTCTTGATTTTGGCTCAGGTCATGATCCCAGGCTCATGGGATCAAGCCCCACATCAGGCTCCACACTGAGTGGAGAAAGATTCTCTCTTTTCCTTTGCCCCTCTCCCTGGCTCACACTCTCCCTGTCTCTCTCTAAAATACATTTTTTAAAAAAGTAAAAATATTATTTCTTACCTATGGGGTGGAAAACCTTGAAAGTCATCTACAAACTAAACATTTGTTGTGACTAATTGAATTGAAAGTGACTAATGTTATTAAGGAACTTTGAATTTTTACCTTTATTAAAGTAGAATTTGAAGTCTCTGGTAACTGTCACTTCAATTGCAAGCATATGCTAGACAAAATATATTTCTTTTGTGGCCACCAGATCTTATATATTTCAGGAGTGGATGATAAAAAGAAGGTAAATTTGAGCTCACTATTGCTAAGAACTCGAGGGAAACACAATGCCATAGTGTGAATTAGGTAAATTATGCCACATAATGCCATTGGGTGTGCGCGTGGAGGAAGCTCTCTATCAGAGATTTTCAAATAGCAATTGAGCAATCCTTTCTATGGATCAATATTCTTCATGCGGCAGATGGAATTAGAAGAAAATCACAGCAGCTATAAATACCACTGGTTGGATTGAGTCAGAGCTGTAAGGAATGATAATTGTTTTCAGTGGGTAGGCATATGAACTAAAAACTGGTTGTTGGTGTATTTAATCAGTGAGAATATTTGAGCATTTCTTTTTTCCATATGACTTTACATTCCATAACTGTACCCAATCCAACTTTTTTTTTTCTAGAATAGAAACTAGAGTTGCTTGAGAGTCTTTTCTCAATAGAGCAGGAATCAGAAGGGAAGCTAATTTTTTGAGTCATGGGAAGAAAATTGCTATTGTACAGAATTAGGCATGTTGTCTTGGAAAGGAATAGATGTGGCTGGTGTGCCCTGGCTGTCATGAATCCCTATAAATCTCTGTATCCAAAACACCTTGGCTGCCTTGGAATCTCTAGAGAATAAAACTAATTCACAAAATCGAGAGTAGACTGATTATATGTATGAGACCTAATATGGGAAGCACTGGAAAATCATCATTGGTGAGCAATGATAGAAATGTTTAGGAGCATAATATGGAACCATTGAGAAGAGGTAGAAACTTAAAAATCATTTATGATGGAAGTGAAAGAAAAGTTGAGTGTGGCAAATTCTATCTTCCAAGAATGGCTAATAACCGTATCTTCCACATCACACACTTTTCTGTTATGTGCTCTTGCCACTCCTCAGTCAAGAATGGACTCTTCCCTATACCCTGATATATTTAAGGCCCTTCATCTGCCATGAATACAACAGAAAACAATCTGTGCCAGGTCTTGGTAGAGACCTTAACTAATACCACAACCTTTTCTGTTTTCATACCACCATGTAAGAACCCACCTAATTCTAATCCGATGGAACAGGAGTCAGTGTGGAGGTAGACTGCAATGCCTAACATACGAATGAAGAAGGCTTGAGTACCCAGTCTTAGATTCCTGTCCTAAACATTATCTGCAACTGCTTGAGAGACTCCCAAGTGAGAACTACACAGATGAGTCCAGACAATCAACAGTACCTTGAGAGAAAAAAAAATCATAAAATACCATTTAAAGCCACTAAGTTTTGCAGTGTTATATTGCACATCACCAGTTAAAATATAAAGGGATGCCTGGGTGGCTCAGTCAGTTGAGTGTCTGACTTCGGCTCAGGTCATGATCTTGTGGTTCATGAGTTCGAGCCCCACATCAGGCTTGCTGCTGTCAGCGTGGAGCCCACTTCAGATTCTCTGTTCCCCTCTCTCTGCCCCTTCCTCCCCTCAAAAATAAATAAACAATAACACACACACACACACACACACACATATATATACATACATACATATGAAAAATGATGTTAACAACTAGATTCTGCAATAACAGAAACCCCTAGAATACGAAGCACTGGCTTTGAGTGGACGGACAGAATCTTGAAGGGTACCAATAAGACTGTTAATGAAGGCATTAAATAGAATGACAAAATTGTCATTGTGTACCAGAGAATAAAGGTATCTGTGGATGGTGGAACTTTTTTTAAGGTAGAAAATAAAAAAGGAAGGAAACTTCCAGATAATGTTGACAATGCCACTTGTAATAAAATATGTATAGAGAAAAATGAGTTAAAGAAGTAAGTGTTTAACTTTCAAACACTACTCATAACAGCCACAGAAGCCTCAGGTATTTCTGAGTTTGAACACAAAATTGTTTCTCATTCACTTTTTCTCTAGACATTATATACTCTTAAAGCATGAGCTAGCTTCTGGATAAAAGTATGCACTTCCAAGATCCTTTACTAGTCAGAAGAACTGCCTGGTTAGATTGAAAAGTACAGGCATCTCAAAATGAAAAGAACCACTAGAGTCCCCAAACTATAGGCTTAGGAAGATAAAATGAAAATGTGGTCCACTTCTTTTAGAAAATGAGTGATGATACAGAGTACGGGGTCTAGGTCTCAGAAGGTAAAGCCAAGAACCACAAAGAAACAGAATTATCCTCATGGAGCAGGGTAAGAACTTAATCAAGAAGCTGAGAATGTGTGCCTTAGATTTTAGCATGCTAGGGACCAGCGACTCCCATGCTCCATCTTTCTTCCTCTTTTGGAATGGGAATGTTTTTACAGTTTTGTTATTGCTGTACTAACATTCTATGTTGGCAGTGTAAGAGGCAGAAGACTTATCTCTTCAGTTAATAGATATTCATAGAAAAAGGAAATTGTACTCAAAGAACTATATCTAAGGAACCAAACCTTTGAAGCCTCACCTACATCTGGATATGATTTAGATGATGAGATTCTGGACAGATATCATAATAGGATGAGGCCTGGAATTTTAGAGGAGATGTTAAGTATATGCTGCTAATGAAAGGGATGTGAACTGTTGTAGACAGAGAAGAAACTATGCCAGACCGGACCTGTCAAAGATGGCTATAACAGTATTTTCTAAACTCAATGTTTTTCTGCAATCTAACCATCCATAGTGAGTCTACTTTCCAACCCCTTGATTTGGTCAAATCCTTTGACTGCTTTGAGCAATAAGATACTACAAAAGTGATGCTGTCTAAGTCTTGGGTATAGACCATATCTGGTCCAGCAGCTTCTGGTCTTTACCTCATGAAGCCCTGAAACACCAGGTAAGAAACCCAGGCTAATTTTATGGAGAGAGAGCCTACGGGGAGGAGCACTATGGCACCAGGCTTGTCCATGAAGAAGCCACATTGGATGTCCATTCTCACCGACTCTTCACAAGATTCTAGCCCCACGCAACCCTTTTTGCCATGCAACCATGAGAGAAAATGAAATGAGAGTATTGAGCCCAAACAATCCCAAACTCTTAATTTGGGAGTTGTTTATAGCCTAGCTAAATTAATTATAACAATTGAGAAGGGGAATTATATTTGAGGGAACACCAATGGTACACTGAAGGTGAAAGAGCATGCCCTAAATAATATTCAGAAATGGAGTCGAAGAGGTTTCACTATAATATTATATATTTAATTTTAGTGTAGAAAAAGATCATGTAAAGAGGCAATTATTATATGAAGTAATCATGTGTTACAATTAAGGAAGGATTGAGTGACACTGGAGACCACTGAAAATGAACCCAATAGAGAGTAGAGAAAAAGAAGAGAGGGGAGGTCAAGGAAGGCTTACATAGAAAGTATTGCATAAAATGAGTCCCAGAAAATGATAAACAGCATGTGGTAGGGGCATTCGGAGAGGAGTCGTTAATTTATCTGAGCAAAGTTAGGTCTCTGAAAACTTGTTCAGGCAAACTGCAAGGAGTTTAATAGTGGTTTTGCATATTTATGGATGTAATTAATATGTACATCAGATACACGTGTACATATATGTGCTTGTGAATGCTTGCGTTTCTCAGGTATGGTGTACGAACGTGTATAAATATGAATATGATAGCATGTTTCAGAGACAGACTGAGAGAAAGAGACGTTTATAGACAAATAAGATGATCGGAAGCATGTATATGAAACAAAAAGCATGTATATTTGTATCATTTGTGCGACATAAATGTCATCTGTGTAATTTTGTTCCAGTTAGACTTAGGGATATCTAAATTGTGAACATTAGAGATAAGAAGATGGGTATGATTTACATGTATAGGTTATCCCGTGGTTTATGAGTTGATATTCAATACTATTTCTGAAAAACTAAGACAAGGAGGATTACAATCTGCTTATGTGCAGTGCAAAATTCAGTTTCTGGGCATGGACCTTAAAGAAAAGTCAGTGTGAGGGTAATGGGAAGGCATGCAGACCAGCATCTGAATTATAGGCCAGGTCAAGGAAACCTAGTGTCTGGCAATACAGAAAATGACTGAGTGATATCATCTGAAGGCAGGCATTAAGGCAAACAAATTGAAGTGTGAGATGGGAAGAATTTTGAGTAAGAAAGACCAAGTGAAAATGCCTCCAAAATAGCATTAAGAATGAGCTAAAGTAGCAAGGAATGTGTTGTTTCTTTTCAAATAAAGCAGTCAGCTTTAGCTGAATTGATGCCTAATTATGATTTAGTGAAAAGAAAGCACCTGGCAAGGCAGATGGGCATCAACTCAAGCAATAACTTGAGTGCTGGGGAGTTTAGACTTTGTCTTGAGGAATAGGCTGCTGGAGATTTAAGCGGACAAAATGAGATATTTGCTTGGGAAAGACGTGTTGCAGTGTTAATAACAACTTTGGATAGGCGAGAGATTTGGTATAGGAAAGTTAGGAGAATCTGCAGTACACTGAAGAAAGTATGAGGTAGAGACGTAGAGAGTGGAAATGTGCAGGCATGTCTTGGTCACTGGTTGGATGAAGGAAAAGAAATAAAGACAACTAAGTAATTTCAAATTTTTTATTTAATTTAACTGAAGTCAAAAGAAAAAAATGGGGAATGCAGAGGGACAATCAAGCTAGGAAGGAGACTACGAATTTAGTTTGGGAAGATTTAAGTTGAGGGTATATATGAAGAGTTGTTCACAAGGCTATTATAATGTGTTTGTTTTTTTTTTCTGGAACACAGACATAATTCATGGTTTAAGATACAGATTCAGGTGTCTTGAATATGTGAAAGTATATGAGGTCAGGTAGGTGGAAGGGAGAAAACGAAGCTAGTGAAAAAATAACTTTGTTAAAGGCCTTCTCCGCACCCCCCCCCCAGCTTTGTAAAATACTTACCTACCAAGTCCAACCCACTGTATATTGGTTCCATATTAGACACCAATAGTAACTCTCTATAGATGACTCTTCTGCATTAAAACCATTCAGACCAAAAAGGAGCTCATTACTCAGACATGATCATAGATATTTATACATGTTTATTCCCATTAGGATTGTTTTTTATGATATATAATTTTATGTTTGTATAATATCTGAAAACATAGGTGTGGAAGAAAAATCATGGAATCAACAAAAAATTTGGATACTTATTTTTGCCCATAGATCATGAGAATGTATGACTAAATTCATTTTTTACATCATTTGAAAAAAAATGAGCTTACAATTTATGTTCTCTGATGGGATTAAATAATAGAATTAACAACAAAATATCTCCTACTTTATAACTTACATAAACATTTGGGGAAGGTTCTGGTCATGAGAGTTTCATAAAAACTACATTCTGACAGAGAGAACATGCCCCCCATTATGTGCCCACACTCACTGAATCCTTCTCTTGCCTTTGCTATTCCTTTGCCCAGGAAGCCTCAAATCAGGCAACCATTATCTCTACCTTAAACCTAACAAGATTTCCAGCTCCATATCACAGGTATCCTGTCCACCTCAGATATCATCCTCAGTTTCTATGACAGCGGAAGATCCGTAGTACCCGCTCGCGCATTTGCTTAGTCCGGGCTCCATAAATCAAGGGATTGGCCATGGGAGGCACTAGGAAGTAGAGGTTGTCAATGATAATCTGGATATGGGGAGCCATATGGTAGCCTAAAATCTGGGCCAGGACAGAGAAGACAACAGGAGAATAAAAGAGAGCTATGACACAAAGATGGGAGCCACATGTACTGA
Source organism: Acinonyx jubatus (assembly GCF_027475565.1). Classification (NCBI taxonomy): domain Eukaryota; kingdom Metazoa; phylum Chordata; class Mammalia; order Carnivora; family Felidae; genus Acinonyx; species Acinonyx jubatus. The sequence goes on along the minus strand of NC_069390.1, from coordinate 53,071,413 downwards.
GAGCTTTGCCCCCTGCCTCCCTAGAGGGGATCCGAAAGACAGCATGAAGGATCAGCCCATAGGACAGAATGATAAAAAGCAAATCAAATCCCACAGATGTTACAATAACCATGAGGCCATAGACAATGTGGTTGGAGATGTCCCCACAGGCTATCTGTACCACAGCCATGTAGGCACAGTAGGAGTAAGAGATGATGTGGGTTTGGAAGCTTTCCAGTCTTTTTGCCAGGATGGGTGCTGGAGTCAGCACTGCCACTGCCCTTGTCAGGACAGCCAGAGCCATCTTCACAAGTATGTTGTTAGCAAGGATGGTTGTATATCTCAGAGGGTACCAGATAGCCACAAATCTGTCAAAAGCCATGGCTAGGAGGATCCCAGACTCCATGACATAAAATGAAGGGATGAAAAACATCTGTGCGAGGCAGGCATTAAAGCTGATGTCTTTGGCATTCATCCAGAAGATCCCTAGCATGCGGGGCACAGTGACACTGACCAGGGACAGGTCAACAACAGACAGCATGGCCAGGAGGAGAAACACGGGCTCATGAAGACTCTTCTCCACCCAGATGATGCATAAGATGGCGGCATTCCCAATCATTGTAATGACAAATACCAAGAAAAAAGGCACAGAGAACCAGCCATGGGAAGATTCCAAGCCAGGAATTCCAGCCAGGACAAATGTCAAGGGTTGAGGAATGGAGTTGTTGCAAGAGGACATCCCTAATCTGAACTCCTAACAGTCTGATTCCTAGGGAGAAAGAAACAAGGGACATTTTGAAATCACAGCATCATTTGCACCTAAAATGCTGGGTATTCCAGTAGCTTATGGTGATAATCATAATTATACTGCATAAACTAATGATCAAAAGCTTCAGTTACTTAAGGTGTGGAGGGATATAATCCTAGGCTACTCTCACTGAGGAAGGGAGAAGCAGTCTCAGGTATAAATTTTAAATTTTGAAGAGCCCCCAATAAGAGTGGCATATCTGCTAACATACCACTGTAATGTTTATACATTATAAATTGAGATCTAAGTATTTCATGTGTCAACTGCATTTGCCAAAAAGCACACGATAGCCACAGGGTAGTCAGACCTCCTCGAAGGTAACTTGGGATAGTTAAAATAGCAAAGCCTTTGAGAAAACACATGTCTGGGATACAATCTCAGTCCTGCCACTTAAGTGACTTGATCAAGCTGTTTAAGACAAAGCCTCATTTCCTCATCTCAAAGTTGGGATGAGGCTTACCTTTCAAAGCTTGAAGTGAGGATTAAATCCATGATTAAATTTCAATATTGTATAAAACATGCAATGATCCTGGTATAATTTTCCGAATGTATTGATATTCTATACATGCAAATTTTCTTCTTTTTCTATAAGTACAAATTTTAAGTGAGATATGGAAAAAGTAATGTTCTTTTGGTTGTTTCTTGGAAAGAACTGTAACGAGGATAATGAATACTCTTTAATTGACACCATAAAAAGGAATATTTGATGGCCCTAAATAACTTTATCCTCAAATACTAAAGAGCAAAAAAATACTAAAGAGCAAAAAAAAAAAAAATAGTGTCACCAGAAATAGATATCTGGCCAAATAAAGGATGTTAAAAAAATTTTTAAAGGTGCATTTTAGTCCAATAGGGGGAATGATCCTATCACAAATTCAAATAGAAAAGACAGTCCTGTGACACCAGAAGCTCACTATCAATTGGAGTTTTCAGGTAGAAATTGAATTATGAACCATGAGGAATAATGTAGATAAAATTTCTCCATGCGATGGGGACATTAGGACATTACAGAGTTTTAACAACATGGTAAAGTTCTGTCTGAGCAATCACGAACAGTTGCCAGGAACAACTATATCAACATTAATCATAAGTAAAGACACCACCAATTTAGACATAAAAATTAGAAATATACTTATTTTCTAAAGAGTGTCACTGGGTATCCTAAAGATTGTAGATTCCAACCATGGCCTTACAAGGGCTGGTGATGGTAGTATGTGGATTAAAAGAGAATCTCTTTTTCCCTCCATGACCTTGCATCCCAGGATTTTCTACTCTTTTCCCTCCTTTTCCTCTCTTTTCCTAGAGTAAGTAGTACCTGTAGATGGTTGTGAGTCTAGTCACAGTGGGACTGGGAGCAGCAAAGCATTCATTTACTGAAGGTATGGGGAAGATCTGCTGATGACCAGAATAAAAGGCAGATTTATGCTGTTTGTTCTGGTCCTTGGGGATCCCTACTGGCCTCTCTGTTGGCAAAGTGCCTTATTTAGCCTGGATATTCTGGAAAACAAATCCTAGAGCCAATCACTAAGGATACCACGTACGAATAAGAGCAGATATTAAGGAGCACTGTAAACCTACTGTTGATAAGGTTTAGAAACCCTAGAGAGAAAGAGTAAGGGCTGGAGAATCATTTAGGATGGAAATTAAAGCACACCTGGAGTAACAGAAGGCAGATGTGTGTGAAGCTATAAGCATTTTAAAATTGCTACAGCTTGCTTCCAAACCAATAGTTGAAATCATTTTCATTTCCAGTGACTTTGGGACCTCTATAAGCAAAACTTAAACTAAAATTAGGAGTCTTGATTTCCTAGATGCAATTAAAATCCACAAAAAGTTGGAAAAAAAAGGTGGATTAAGAGCACACTTGTCTTGATGAGCCCTGAGAAGTGTACAGAATTTTTTTTAAGTTTATTTATTAATTTTTGAGAGAGACAGAGAGAGAGAGAGAGAGCCCAAGCAGGGGAGGGGTAGGGACAGAGGAGGGCAGGGGATCCAAAGTGGGTTCTTTGCTTATAGCAGAGAGCCTGATTTGGGGCTCAAACCCACTAATTATGAGATCATGACCTGAGTTGAAGTCGGACGCTTAACAGACTGAGCCACCCAGGTGCTCCCAGAATTTCTGAATCATTATACTGTACACCACAAACTAATATAACTATATGTTAGTTACGCTTCAAAGAATGTATCCACTGAAATACATCTTAAGTGACTAAATAAGGCCCTTGTTAGGTAAGTAAGATACATAAAAAGAAACATAAAGGAGTGAGATTAAAGTAGGAACAAGAGAGGAGCTCTATAAAAATTTTTTTAAAAAAGCACAATACTGGGTTTAGGAGAGACTGAGTTCAGAAAGACCTTTGGCAGAAGTCAGAAGCTCAGTCTGAGAGTAAATGGTAAAGAGAGGGAAAATCTGTTAACTGTTTTGCTGGTGGTCAAATATAAAGATCCTAATGATAGTGACTGGATCTTGTTTGTTCACTGTTATTTCCCCAGTGCCTGGTGAATTGCAGGTCTTCCAATGTTTACATATGAATAAATGCACACACTCTTCCCCTGCCCCCACAGGTCTCCACTCTAGACTCTAGGCCTATAATAACACCTGAAGGGTAACCAACAGTCCTGCAACCTGTGAGCAAAGTCTTCATTAAGCCATTTTCTCCTAGCCTAAAGTATACTCAGGGTACTCAAATAAATTTAATTCTTTCTATCATGATTGCTACCAACTTGGATCAAATTATTATCATATTGTCCTCAAAAACTTTTATAATGTTCTAAGAGGCCTTTTGCATTCCTTTCTTCCATTCTTTGTCGCAAAACATTTTCCTCACTGTAGTCACAATGGTCTTTTTATTTTCCCTGTATGTTTCCTTATTTTTGAGAGGGGGAGAAAGAGAGAGAGTGTGCATGTGCAAGAGAGAGAAGGGGACAGAGGATCTGAAATGGGCTCTGTGCTGATAGCAGATATCCCCATGTGGGGTGGAACTCACAAACCATGAGATCATTACCTGAGTCGAAGTTGGATGCTTAATGGACTAAGCTATCCACGTGCCCCACAATGATCTTTTAAAAACACAAACATGATGTCACTCCTATGCATAAAATGTTCACAGTCTTCCTCTCATTTTTAGGATAAAACTGAGAATCCTCAGCCCCAGACATCCACTCTTCACTTCACTCTCTGTCCTTCAGCCCACAAAATGGACTCTCTCCAAGTTTTCAAACATATGGTGCCACTTCCTATCTAAAGATCCACCCACACATGTTCACATATCCTGTTCTCTTTCCCTGTAACATCACCAGTCCCATTTCATGATCTTTCTTTTCTCAGCTGCTTAACTCCCACTTGGCATTCAAATATGTTTTTTTTTAATTTCCTTTTTAATGTTTATTTTTGAGAGAGAGAGCGAAAGAGAGCGAGTGAGAGAGAGTGCAAGCAGGGGCAGAGCAGAGAGAGGGAGACACAGAATCCAAAGCAGGCTCCAGGCTCTGAGCTGTCAGCACAGAGTCTGATGCGGGGCTCGAACCCACGGACTGGGAGATCATGACCTGAGCCAAAGTCGGAAGCCCAACCAACGGAGCCACCTAGGCGCCCCTCAAATATCATTTTTAAGGAAGCTTTCCTTGACTCCCTTAGACTAGAGCAAAACCCCATGTTATGTGCACTTACAGAAATCTTTGTTTCTACTTGACAGCCCTTAGTATCCAGTGTAATTATGCATTTGAGCATCATTTAATTACTTCACATTACATTTCCCCAGAATGTAAAGTCCCTGAGACATGGACTTGTGTTTTGCTCACCTCTTCTCAGGACCTAGCACAATCTGGCCCATTTTAGCCACTCCATCATTTTTTGATGCATGAATATATGAATAAGTTGTATATCTTCCTTCCTTTAACTAGAATTCAATTCAGAATCTTTGAAGATTTAGATTTAGTTTTGTGTTTGTTATTGTTGGACATTTCTTATTTGCCATCCATTGGTATATAATCTGTGAGTACTAACTCCTTAGTTTTTATTTCCAAACCTAACATGTAAGCAATGCTGATACTTGTCAGGGGATATATTATAATTAAATTCCATGGTTCATGGTACTCCAAATAACAAAAATATAGCAAGAAGGTCCAGACTTAATAATTTGTCTTCAGGAAACATCCAACATAATGGCAATAGTCTCAGAGTTTACGTTTCCTTAAGACGTCTTTTCTCTTTAGACTGGGAGAGATCTGTCTCTACTGTCATTGTCATTACTCTCCATTATCTTACAAAAAAAGATCATTGAAAGATATCCTTATGGCTTTAATGCAGGTCCCTTAATTACAACTATCACATGATCGGGAGTTCTAAAATACAGGAAATGTGAATTCAAACATCTTATTGCTTTATTCATTCCTTCAGAATCATTCACTAAACACATAGGTTCACAGGACACTTGGAGGTGTTATAGATAAAAAGTAAATGGGATTTCAAAAAATACAAAAACACTAATTCAAAAGGATATACACACCCCTATGTTTATAGAAGCATTATTTACAATAGCCAAATGATGGAAGGAGCCCAAATATCCACCAACTGATGAATGGATAAAGAAGATGAGGTATATATACACAATGGAATATTACTCAGCCATAAAAAGGAATGAATCTTGCCATTTGCAATGACATAGATGGAGCTAGAGAATATGATGCCAAGTGAAATAAGTCAGTCATAAAAAGGCAAATACCATATGATTTCACTCATATGTGGAATTTAAGAAACAACAAACAAGGGGAAAAAAAGGAGAGGAAAACCAAGAAACAAGACTCTTAACTATAGAGAACAAACTGATGGTTACCAGAGGGGAGATGGGTGGAAGGATGGGTTAAATAGGTGATGGGATTAAAGAGGACACATGTCATGATGATCACTAGGTAATCTACAGAATTACTGAATCACTATATTGTACACCTGAAACAGATATAACATTGTGTGTTAACTGTGCTGGAATTTAAAATAAAATTTAAAAAAATAAAAAAATAAAAGTAAATGGATTTTAAAGTGGGATTAATTACTGTCATTTTTGTTTAAATCCAGACTATACCACTTAGTCAATATGTGACTATGAGCAAATTATTTAATCTCTCTGAGTCTAAATTACTCATATGTAAAATAAAGACTAATAATCTAGCGATTATGGTGATAATTATATAATTTAAATTGCATGTATACGTATCAATGTAAACATTTACCCACACACATATATACATATAAATGCACACCTATGTCTTGCAAATCTGACATATAATAAATACACAAAATTATACTTGTTATGATAATCCACGATGTTAACTATGTTAAGTGTCTTATATGCTTTCATTCATTTAATCCTTAAAACTCTACGGGGCAAGAAATCTTACAATCCTCATTTTATTAATTTTGACAACAAGGTCCAGAAAGTTTGGACAACTTGCCTGTGAGCACACAGATAGAAAGTGACAGAGATGAATAATGAACTCAGCACTCTGCTTCTAGAGCCAGTGCACTTAACCCCAAACCATACCAAAAGTTTAATTGGCAAAAGGCATATTAAGAATTTAACTAAAATCTATCATGGCATTTTTTACAATAGAGGTGGGAGGAATTTTTAATTAATTTTATTTGAGGAAAGAAATGTAATCTTTCTGATAAGGTGGGGGAGTTTAAACAAGAGCTGGATCTTGAAGGATAATTAAGTTCTTCCCAGGTGACAAAGAGAATAGGTAGGAGAGAAACATTCTAAGCAAAACATGAAGATATGGAGAGATGTATTGTTTGAATGAAGGCGGGGGACTTTATGAACAGGACCAGTTCAAATGATATATAAGAATGAGAAGAGAAGGAGCAGAAAAGAATTTCATTAAGTTTTGCTTTGCTATTCTGGTGCTTACATGGGTCTGACATATCAATTCTGTTTGTTTTCTAAATTTTTATGAGGATAACTATGATCTCAATGTAAAGGATGTATTAGACATAGTAATTAAAAGCTAATGCTTTGAACATATCAGTGGCAACTGTTGAAATATCCCAAATTGAAAATTATAGAAGCTTGAACAACATTGCAACAGTCTAAGGAAAAGGAATACAGAGAAGCGGCCCAGATATTTACTTCTAAGAAGCTCCTATACTAAACAGAAGAAAGAAGGTACAAATAATACTTTACAAATAGAAAACCACAAAAGAGAACATCAATTCAAGGAAATTCAGCATGTGTTTATTGAGTGACTCTGGAGTAATTTCCATTTTGTACAAGCCAAGAAGTGAAGGAATCATATTTTTTAAAGAGAAAATATTCAGACTTTTACCAGTAAAATACTTATATCTTTTTTAATAATTTTATTTTTAATTATCACCAGGAGCATAATCACTAAAAATGTATTAATTGAGTTATTTATAATAATAGATACCTCCTTTAGCAAGCACATGTAATATCTGTATCTAGTTCAGTGGGCTTGGGCCTAAGCTCTGGGCAAATTCCCAAGTAGATACCATCAAGCATAAAGTTGTTTCTGGTTTCAGGATAATTTGTGATGAAGGTAAAGAGAATAGCTTTAAGAGACCCAGTCTTAGTTTAGATAACAAAACAGTAAGAGGCACAAGTTATGCTTTGTGGAGACAGAATATTCTATGAGCAATATGTTTAAAAATTCTGTGGGCTTGATTATTGCACTATTGAACTTTTCCACATTTCTGCTAGAAAACTTGTCTTGTGTGTGTCCATTCTTGTGACTAAAATACACAATTACTATGTCCTGTATTAAAAAGACATCAATCCTATTATATTGCCTCTTCTGTAGAATATTGATAGTGATCATTAAATTTTCAATTGTAAATACTTCACATGGAATATTTGAGGTTCTCATGGGCTTCTTCACTTTTTTTAAATCATGCCTACTTGAAAATAAACTACCACCCCCAGTTACAACACAGATCAGTAGCAGCAAGGAGCAGAAGGGGACTGCTTTCCAATTAAAAAAGCTTTAAGGAAGCTCCTTAAAATCCATGTGTGCACAAAATGTCTCATGCCCTCTAGTTTCACTACAATTGTGGAATTTCTATTATGTGTGGTCACTCTTCTCTGTTAAAATGTCTGATTTCAGTGGGAGAAAATTCCATGTCATTTATAAAAATGGGATCAATTATTTCCCTACTTCCCTTCTGATTATGATACCATCTCTGCAAACAATTCCAGGATAATCAAGTGACTTTTACCTTTAGAGAACTAAGGACATGGTCTCGAATTTTTTTGGTTCTAATACCATAAACAATGGGGTTAAGGAAAGGTGGTACCAGAAGGTACATATTGGCAATAAAGATATGAATTTGGGGGGCCACATTGCGGCCAAAGCGGTGAGTGAGGAAGGTAAAGACAGCTGTGGAGTAGAAAACAAGGATGACACAGACATGAGAGCCACAGGTTCCTAGAGCTTTAAAACTTGCTTCCTGTGATGGAAGGTGAAAGACTGCACGGAGGATTAGGGCATAAGAGACAGCAATGAAGAAGCCATCGCAGGAACCAATGACAGAGGCTACACTGAGGCTGTAACGTTTGGTAGCTCCTGTGTCCACACATGCCAGCTTCACCACGGCCATGAACTCACAGTAGGTGTGTGTAATAACTCGTGTTCTGCAGTAGGGCAGCTGCCTGAGCAGGATGGGATGTGGGGAAAAGAAGGCCACTCCCCGGAGTACCACAGAAGCTCCCATTTTGGCAATGCGAGCATGGGTGAGAATTGTGGTATGGTGCAGTGGATGACAAATGGCCACGTAACGGTCAAAGGCCATGGCCAGGAAAAAACCTGATTCCATAGCAGTAAAGCTATGGATGAAGAACATTTGAGCCAAGCAAGCATCAAAGGCAATGTCACGCGCTCCAAGCCAGAAGAGACAGAGCATGCGAGGCAGTGTAGATGTGGAGAGGACCAGGTCAGTGACAGAAAGCATGCACAGAAAGAGGAACATAGGCTCATGGAGACTCCGCTCTGCCCTCACCACGGCCAGGATGGTCACATTCCCCACCACAGCCACCATGTACATGGAGCAGAAGGGAATCCCAATCCAGATATGCAGGTGCTCTAGTCCTGGGATGCCCATCAGCAAGAAGGTGTCTGGAGATGTTTGAGATTTATTGGCTGGTCCCATAGTACTGCTGCTCTCTGTCTTTTGTGGAAGCAATCCTCCTTTTTAGGGCAAAAGTTTTCTGGCAAGATCATCACAATCAAATCTGGCAACAAATGGAAAACAAAACTGGAAGACCCCAAAATATCACATTAGAAAACATTCAGGTTATAATTTAGAGTGAAAAAAAACTTAGTAACACTAGGCAAAACTATGCAACCCAACACAAAGCCCTTATTCTAAATCAAGTCATGAATTTCACAAATTTGTTCAAAACAAAGCAGAAAAACCCAACTATGTAACATCCATGTACAATAAAACTCAATGCCACTCCTTGAATTCACAATTCGATTCAGTCATAAGGCCAGATTAGCTTTTGCTAAAATATCTGGTGTTACAGGAAAAATGGATCTTAGAATTTATCTAGTCCAGCAGCCTTCTCAATGTCATCCTGAAATGTAATTTTCTAGCCGATGTCTCACTTTCTCAAGTATAGTTACTCATTTCTCAGACAGTCCTGTTTTTTCTAGTGCTGTCACAGAACCAAGCCCCAGGAGCTGCAAGGCATTACTGGCCTTTCTGATGGAGCACTACAGACTCACCTGTCTTCTGCATAGTCTTCACAAAGTCATTTAATACTCATGCTTCCACTAAGTTCTCTTCTGTTCTGTACATTCTGTGTCCAGTTCTGAACTTTTATTACTTGTATTTGAATATACTAGTCACTACAGAGATACATGCACTTGTTATCTCTTTTGATTTCTACACTATTAGTGTGATTTCAGTTCAAATTATTTCTCATACGAAGTAAGGAAGAAAAGTAATACTTAGTTGATCCTAACATGAAAAAAGGCATTGTCCTGGAATCCTTCTATTTGTTGATTTTAGCTAGAAAACCAATGCAAACCAAATATTTTTCTGCCAATTTTACCAGTTAGGAAACAGAAGCCCAGAGTGCTACAGATAATGCAATGGCAGCACAGGAAGTCTGGCAAGAGACCAGAACTCTTAACACAAAACTCTGCATGACTGCCAAATTCATGATATTTTCATTATGCTATACTCAATATTTCGTGGCACAGTTGTCAGTCTTAGTCAACTATAACCTATTGATATTTTTCACAATCTTCAAGTCAGATTTCTCAAGATGATTTCATTTAATTTTTTTTAAAGGTTATTTAGTGTGAGAGAGAAAGAGCGAGCAGGGGAGGGGCAGAGAGAGAGGGAGAGAGAGAATCATAAGCAGGTTCCGTGTTGTTAGTGCACAGCCTGATGCAGGGCTTGAATTCACAAACTGTGAGATCATGACCTGAGCCAAAATCAAGTCAGTCGCTTAATCAACTGAGCCACCCAGGTGCCCCAAGGAAGACTCTCAAAGAGATTTTAAACAAATGATTAAAAAACTAGCTCTTTCATTTAAACGTTATAATCTGTAACATTTTAAAATAATCATTATCATGTGTTTCTTTTGTTATTATTAAGCATTTATCCACATACATACATCTACATAAAAACAAGTGTAATATAATTTTGATGTAAGTAGATTCCAATAACAGGATTCTTTTTATGATCCTGGAATATGTATTGATCCCTCTAACATGGTGTGTATACTGTTTATTAGTTAGAAAGAGACCTATTAAATATAATAATAATGAGATTACAAACACTGAATCCTGTTTACTACATTATAATTTAAAATTTTTTTAATTTTTTACTGTTTATTTTTGAGAGAAAGAGACAGAGTGCAAGCAGGGGAGGGGCCAAGAGAGAGGGAGACACAGAATCCGAAACAGGCTCCAAACTCATGAGCTCTGACTAAACCACTCTGGCACCCCTACATTATAATTCATAAACACTGGTCAAATGCCTTATTAAACTGGAATATGACTTACATTACCCAGTATTTGGGGAAGAATGTAGAACACATCAGACTGATTATATATTTGATTAGAAATATTCTCAGTGTTATTGGGAATTTTTCTCAGTTTGGCCTGGGCCTTATAAAATGATCATTTATATAATACTTTCAATTATTACAATATTTGGCTCAGAAGAAATAAATTTCAATAAACCTTGAAATTGGTCAAGTATCACTAGTGATGTTATCATTTTTTCCCTTCCATCTGATTATTTTCATTCTCATCATAGACTCTTCTTATGTCTTTTTATTAAATGCATTTATCTCCATAATAAGATTTAGGTTGTCTTATACATACTGACTATATCTTTTTCCCCAGTATTATCTTCTGGAAAGTGGGTGAAACAAAAACTTGCTGGGAGGATTAAGTTAATTAATACATTAACAAATTAGAACACTATCTTACAAAGAGCAAGAATTTAAGAAACTAATCATTCTAATGGAATTTGGTAATCATTCTATAGGTAATGAGCTCCAGTAAAGTTTCTAAGTATCCATAATAAGATCTGCATTTTAGATAACAAAATAAACCATTCTTTCCAGCCTTTTCACCAGGTACTCTTTCTATACCCTCCATGGGGTAACATCAACTTTCTAAGTATTCCCCAGTATGTCATGCTTCTTTGTAAAATTGTGCTTTTGTTCACATACTTTTCTAATTGCAACTTTCCTCCCCCTCCCTTTTATTCATTTCCCTTTGCAAACTACTGCTCTTCTTACAGTGTCTAGCTCAAAAGTAATCTCCTCTCTGACTTTTTGCTGAATTACCTCGGACAGAAATTGGCAGATTATTTCTCTTTGCTCTTATTGCATCTTTACAAGTCTTTTACACTTCTTTTTGACAGATCTTATCAAGTTGTGGAATATTAGATTCATAAATATATTATTATTATCACTTTCATAGAATTAAATTCTCCTCAGTATAGAAATGATAGCATAGCTAGATATTACCATGACCCAGCCCTGAGACTGGCATTGGATGATGCCTATTAACACAGTAACACAAGTAGCTGCACAGCCTGTGTAACTCCACATCCCTATTCTCACTGACAATCTATCGTGTTTCCCAACACTTTCACAAATGCAATGCCATGTCTGATATTTATCAAGATTTCCACAAGATACCTAGATATCAGAGGTAAGATAAGAGAACTATCCCTGCCACCTCTGCCCATAGTGAAATAAAAGAGTTTCTGCCTTTGATCTTTATTACTGCTTTGCTCTTCCATGATTCTGAGACAGGACTCCAGGGACAGAGAGATAAAGCAACTAATTGAAAGAGGATTTCAATATAATTACTGCTTTATCTGAGGGCTTCAAGATCCTGATGACTCACATCTCCACTTTCAGAGAAACACAAAGCTATTCACATTTCTCTGTTGGCTCCCAACACGTTTTAATTAACAAATTGAGGAGTACCTGGGTGGCTCAGTCGGTTGAGCGTCCAACTTCAGCTCAGGTTGTGGTCTCATGGTTCATGAGTTTGAGCCCCACACTGGGCTCTCTGCGTCAGCACTGGGCCTGCTTCAGATCCTCTGTCTCTCTCTCTCTCTCTACCACTCCCTGCTCATGCTCTCAATCTCCCTCTCTCAAAAAATAAACATTAAAATAATTTTTTAATTAATAAATTCATTCAGAGAAGATCTAGATACCTGTACTCACATATGCCTAGAGACCCAAACAACCAGATATTTTGTACATCTGAAGTTTTCTTTTGTATTGTCATAAATTATGTTACACTACATCCAGAGATCCAAGCATGCAAAGACTCTTCAACTTTTTGAATACAACATAAAGCCTCCTTCAAAAGCACACCACTTTAATGCTCAAAAGTACATTCAAATATGCATGGATATATTAATAATCTTATATTTTAAAGCACAAGCAAAGCACTTTGTTATACCTACTAAAACATACCCTGCATTTTTTCTTAGAATTATTAGTCTTCCTACACTTCAGCCTGGAAATCAACATGTGGGTGTGGAGGCGGCACACAGAAATATCAACTGCCTTCTTTTAGAAAATCCATTTAGGTGAAATGTTTATGTCCCACAAAGGTTTACAATGAAGTATTTCTATACTTTGTACTGTCTCTTATCTGTGCAGATTAACTAGTTTGAAGATGAACTACATCAAATATTATGATAGTTAATGTGACTAAGAGAATGTAGGAGTCTGGAGTGTTTTGAAAATAAAGGCTATAGGGAGAAAAGGTTGGCTATGGCTTGATCTTGATCAATTGATCACCTCAATAAACAGACACAGTTTTTTCACCTTATTCCAAATATTTTTCCTCCCATAAGATTTGCAATGACTCATCACATCTAATGTTGAGCGGAAAGAAACTGTTCTTTGCTCACAGCTGTCTCAGACCTCAAAGCCTATCTGGTCAAGCAGCTTTAATGCTATATTAATTCTAATGTGGGGTATATATGACCTTGTACTCCCTATACTTCAGAGCTAATTAACCTATATTTTTATCAGTTATGGAGAAAAAAGGTCCATTCTACCTTCTAAGTATATTACATGTCTATGATCTTTATTCTGAGCTTTACTAAGTGTATTTGAAGAGATGAATAAATTACCTTTTTGACGATCTCATAATTCTATAAATGCAGATGTTTGAATGTAGCCCTCTCCTCTCCTTCTCTGTCTTGTATCTCTATCTTAACTCACCCAAATCAAAAGCTGGGAGTCATCCAGAGAGTCAGTTTCTACAGGGAGTACATGCTAAGAAGTGTGCTCAGTGAAAATGAGCTATCATTACATCCACCTCTAAATTCCACTGAATTAAAGAGTGTAGATGGCAGGGAAATCAGTGGTCCTCTGGGACACAGAGCCTTTTCCCCAACTACAAGAACTAAATTCCTTATAGGTATAACAACCATTATTTACTATCCCTTAAGAAATAGAAACATCATTATTTCCCAAAGGTCTGCTGAGTGCTTTGACATGGAATATATTTGCAGAATTTATCAGGAAAAAATATTATAAAACCATAGAATCAAGGGAAAGGATTATGTTTATGTACTGAGAGATCATCATTTTCTAGACCCTAGGCTTAGTGCTTAAAATCCCTTCTCCCACTGAACTTCCAAAACTTCTGGAAATAGAATATGATCACAAACTATATGAGGAAACAGAGAGACTGACAGATTAAATATTTCTGTAAAAATTTATAGCTAATAAGGAGTAATATCAGGATCTGAATCCAGATATCTCTGGCTCCACGTTTTATTTACTTAACTACTCTATCACTAAGGTTTGAAAATGAAGTATGCTTGAATTAAGGTTTATATTCTTTCTTATGCAAAGCAGTAAGGGGCCTAGATTACAACTGATAACATCCAATAAACTAGCAAATGCCTTTATAATCTGGTCCCTACTAGCCCTTTGGCATTACCTTCTGCTAAAGGGCTCATCTTTGAGTTTTCTTAAGTCTCAGCCAACCTAGACATTTTTAAAATGTCTACTTTAAGATTCTGTTTCATGTTTTTGCTTCTGCCTCTAACATTCTCTCCATTTCTCACATCATGTCTTCTTATTTCCTGCTAATTTAAGGTTACAGATAGAGTAACATTGGACTTTTTTTTAAATCAAGTTATGTTTGTTACATTTCTATTCCACCTGTATTCTTCTACTCTCTCATTTATCACATTAGTAAATATTTATTAAACCAATATTATGACAGTCTAGGGGTTTAGTAGGCAGTGATGCCAGTCATATAACCCTGGGGACACTGACCTCATACAGTGATGCCTCTGGACTTAGGGAAAGGAAATTATGTCTTGTTGTGTGCCATTGATATATTAAAATGTTGTTGAATGAGTGAGTCAATCCATGAATGAATGAATGAATGAAAGGAGAAAATGAATAATTTAAAATGCCTTAGGAAAATTCTAGGTTAACACCCTTTCCGGAAAACAATTACAACATCATCATTGTGATTGTAATCATCGCAATTAAAACATTCATCAAGTGCTTATGATATACCAGGAATTTTGCTATTCTTCATAAGTGTGATAATCTCTCTTTATAGGCACGTACACACTCACACACACAAACATACTCACAACCTTATAAAGAAGGTGCCATTATTTTCAGCATTTTATGCCTGATAATGTGTGCCCCATATCTGAATTATTGAACTTCGCATCTTCCTTGGAGATTGTAGTTGCTAATAACCTGGTTTTTCAATTTCTTGATCTCTTCTCCTCTAAAGGTCTTATTCTCTATCCTGTTGCACATAGTACCCCACATTCCTAGTCTAGGTTTTATTACCAATAAACCTGAATCTTTCATAATCTCATATTCATAATCTCAAACTCAAGTCATCCGTTCATCACTTGTAACCTTATAACTTCCCAGCTTGTTCCCTCCAGTACTGTATGTTCAACAATCCATTGATAATATTCATCTTCTTCAAACCATCACTTTCTGATTTACCCAGTGTAAAATCCAGGATCGGACTCTTACATGGGGTCTAAACTCCCTTTCCTTTCTTGTGATCTTATCCTGGTGAATATGATCACCTTCATCAATTTTACCCTGAATATACATACAGGGTGTTCTGCAGCAGGGACCTAAACAAGATAAATTTCTTATCATATAACCTCATAGTAAATAATAAGTGCAACAACCTTCTGTCCTCTGTTTAGTATTTAATCTAGAAAGATGTGGTAAGATTCAGGTCAATTGTCCTACAAAAACTACTGGACAGCCCATAGGCAAGGGATCAAGGGATGTGGGAAAAACTTTTCTCTGTTTACAAAGGGGAAAAAGGCAGTCACACATACTCCTCCCTCTCCCACCAATATATACATACATACATGCATACATGCATACGTGCAAGATTTCAATTGGTTGACATTTGTTGAATGCATGACACAGTATATAGTTAATTTCTGTAAATATCTTGTGCACTTGGAAAGATAATATATATAGTCTTTGTTATGATATATAATGATCTATATATCCATTAAGTCTAGTTGTTAATCATGTTGTTTAAATCTTTATCTGTATCTTTCTTATTGTTTCATAATTTAATGAAAGAGATCATTTAAAAATCTCAAAATTATGATTAAATTTGCTTATATCTTCTTATAATTCTTCTCCTATGAGAGTGAACAACTGGAAATTGGCTAGGACTTCTGTGACAATGAACTCTGACCCATGTGGGAAGTCCAGAAAGCTCATCCACAACCTCTACAGCAATTAATCCAAAATGGTCAGGACTTGGTCAACAACTGCCAACTGCTTATTTTTTTTTGTCTCCACTTCCAACACAGGACCCACTACAAATGTGTTAACTAAATCAATCAAGAAGCTCACCTTTAGTGAGCCCACTACCAATTTCCACATATTGACAACCGTCACTCAGAACATACCTCAGGCCTTGCATGTTATTACCTTCAAACTTCCCACTCTTCTGACAGTCTTTGAATCTCTGCAAAAGGCAAAGAGTGATGACCAGTACTATTGCTACAGCAAACTCAAAAAACAGTATCTGCTTGTTCTCATTTGTTTATTTCCACAACTGTATTAATGTTTTAATGTTTTTTGAATGTTTTAATGTTTTGTAGTAATTATTAGTTGCATATAGGTTTTAAAACTTCCTGAATTTTGGTTACTTGAATTTCTTTCATTATCAAATAGCCACTGTCATATCTAGTAATGTGATCAACCCAAATACTAATTCTGTTACTAATGACATTTTTACAAGCAATTGTTTTTTGTACAAAAGTCTTCAGAGATTCAGACAGCAATTTCATGTGTTAAATACTGTGAAATACTGTATTGTACGATTCTGGAATAACTGTGAAATGTACTCATCAGCTTATTGGTGAGCCATGTTGACTGATACCAGCTGATGTATCAAATAGTAATGAGAATGTCATCTGTTAGAAAAACAATGCTTCTCTCAGAAATTTGATTGCAATCTAAAAAGGTTGCCACATCTCTCTTCTGAATGATTGATGCAAATAAGAATTGTAAGTTCCTGTTTAGAACAGGAATGTTACAACATTAACATTTTTACTCATTTGCACTGAAAATAAGGAAATCCATTTATAGTGAGTATCAGGATGCTTTTCATGAGAACAAAAGGGAAGGTTTCAGAAAGACAAATACTGTATGATCTCACTTACAAGTGGAATCTAAGTAAAGAAAAAGCTGACTTCATAGAAACAGAGAACAGGATGGTGACTTCCAGAAGTAGAGTGGGGGGATGGGGCGCTGTAGGTCAAAGGGTACAAATTTTCAGCTAGGAAAAATAAGTTCGGAGGATCTGATGTACTGCAGGTGACTGTAGCTAATAACATGGTATTGTAGACTTGAAAATTATTTAGAGTAGATATTAAGACACACTCAGGATGACCACAGACACACACACACACACACACACACACACACACACACATTAGTTATGTGATGTGTTGGATGTGTGTATACCAAATCACCATGTTACACACTTTTAAATATATACAACTATATTTGTCAATAATTCCTCAATAAAGTTAAAAAAATAAAATGGAAGCAGAGAACAGCGGTTACTAGGGGCTGAGGGGAAAGGAAAATGGAGAGATGTCAGCCAAGGGGTACAAAATTTCAGTTATGGAAAGTAGATACATTCTGAGTCTAATGTATAGTGTAAGGACTATGGATAGCTGTACTGTAAACTTGAAATGTGCTAAAAGGATAGATCCCAAGTATTCTCACCACATACAAAAGAGAGGAAACTATGTGAAGTGATGGATATGTTAATAAGTTTGTAGCAATTACTTCACAATATACACATACACAAAATAACCAAGTTGCGTGCATTTTAAGTATATAAAACAAAAAAGGGTACATTATTTAAAACATGGTCTAAGTAATAAATATACATTGTTAAACATTAAAAGTGAAATTTTTTAAATGGCAGGTTTCATGTATGGGGCCTATTTGAGATTTGTGACCAATGAAACATTTTGGAACTTACGCTTCCAAAATTGTTTTGAATAAATTTGAGCAAATATCAATGAAGATCTGTACTGAGTTAAATGTTAATTATGATCTGAAAAAAAATATTTTCCTTTCTTTAAAAAAATCTGTATAGTATTAGATTCCCCCATTCTTTTACTTCAACATCTCTGTATGCTCTTTGTACTACTTTTATACAGTATATGATTATTTTTAAACTGATTTTTAACTATAGTCTTTTGCATTGACATTAATTGTTTAGATAATTGGTTTTGCTTTGCTATTTTTTTTTTGTATTTTAAGTTGTCAGGTAAATTTTCTGTTCCTTTTTACATTTTCTAGATTTATTATTTTTATCATTCTGGTTATCCTCTATTAATTTAGTAATTATGTTTTCTAATATTTGTTACTAGTCTCCATGGAAATTAAAACATACTGATGGCCAATTTTGAATTTGCAGACTTCAGAAGTAATTCACACACAAAAAAATAATTTCTCCTAGGTTTTTGTATTACTAAAGTTGGAATTTCCTTGATTTTGTTTGATGAGCACATGAAATCATTTTCCAGAGGAAAGGCTTCAGACTAGTTTACATACAATAGCGGAGACAAAGATTCTTCAAATAAGACAAGGATAATTTAGAGTCTTTTCTCAGAGGTTAGGATGACACTACAATATAGAGAAACATCTGTAAAGTCTTTAAATAAAGACTCACAAAATACCCATTGTGAGTTGTTTTTTGGGTTTTGGGGGGTTTTGTGTGTGTGTGTGTGTGTGTGTGTGTGAGAGAGAGAGAGAGAGAGAGAGAGAGAACAGTATTTTGATTTTCTTCCTTTTTCCTTTGGTTGCTTTTTTTTTATTTGTTTTTAAATTTGAGAATGAGAGAGGCAGAGAGAGAGGGAGAGAGAGAATCTTAAGCAGGCTCTGCACTATCAGCGCAGAGCCCAACACAGGGCTCAATCTCAAGAACCGTGAGATCACGACCTGAGCCTAAGTCAAGAGTCAGATGCTTAACTTACTGAGCCACCCAGGCACCTCTGTTGTTTAATTTTTTAATATAAAAATATTTCAATTATATAATCACAAAAATATAGTCATTATCATTGTGAAAATATTAAAATAATCTATATCGTGGATGGAACTGGAGAGTGTGATGCTAAGTGAAATAAGCCATACAGAGAAAGACAGATACCATATGGTTTCACTCTTATGTGGATCCTGAGAAACTTAACAGAAACCCATGGGGGAGGGGAAGGAAAAAAAAAAAAAGAGGTTAGAGTGGGAGAGAGCCAAAGCATAAGAGACTGTTAAAAACTGAGAACAAACTGAGGGTTGATGGGGGGTGGGAGGGAGGGGAGGGTGGGTGATGGGTATTGAGGAGGGCATCTTTTGAGATGAGCACTGAGTGTTGTATGGAAACCAATTTGACAATAAATTTCATATATTAAAAAATAAATAAATAAAATAAAATAAAATAAAATAAAATAAAATAAAATAATCTATATCATATAAGGTCAATATAATGCCACATGTAACATCTTCCTTTAATATTAAGACCCTACTGTTAGTTACTTTGAAAAGACTATTCTAACTGAAAGGAAAATCTGTTTGTAGATTTTTAGTTCATCACCATAATTTTCTTTCTCTTTTTTTTTCTTTCATTTTATAATTTGTCTCCAAACTAAGAATATCCAAAGGATATTCTGGAGGCAAAACATTTCTTAAGTTCTGTGGCACAAACTGACATAAAAAACCTGTACATGAATGATACAAATCAGTTCTCTTAAAAATTAACGCCAAAGACTGTGCAATAAGTAAAGCCTCAAACATGTCCCCAATTTCTTTATAATGGAAAGTCACCATGGAATTTCTTTCTCCTCCCTTCTCTGAATTCACCGCATGATGTTCACAAATGCCTCTTTTTCTGTTATCTTTTTCTCCTGTTGATTCCATGATGAAATCAGATATGGTGAAATCTCATACCCATAGTGGCAAATTTTGATTCAAAAACACATTAATTATTAGAAATGTTTCCTGAATAGGAAACTTAACCACTGTGTTATCTGGAAAGCAATTGGTTGACACATATATTATAAATGTAAAACTTAGGAATCTAAGATTAAAAATATCTCCTAAATTTACTTGGAATGTTATCTGTGAAATTATGATCAACTTTAAGGGAAGTAGACATAGGACTTTTGGTATAATGGGTCAAATCAATCCTGTGAAATTGAGGGTATCTGGGTGGTTCAGTCAGTTAAGCCTGGGACTCTTGATTTTGGCTCAGGTCGTGATTTCACAGTTTGTGAGATCGAGCCCCATGTCAGTCTTTGTGCTGAGCGCGAAGCCTGCTTAGGGATCTCAATCTCTCTCCCTCTCTCTCCCTCTCCCTCTGCCCCTCTCCCCTGCTTGTTCACGCTCTCTCTCTCTCAAAATAAATTAATAAACATTTTTAAAAATTCTGTGAAATTATGATCAACTTTAAGGGAAGTGGAAGCAGAACTTCTGGTATAACAGGCTCAGTTTGCTGCCATCTTAAGAAGTCCAGGCCAGGGGCGTCTGGGTAGTTCAGTCAGTTAAGTGTCTGACTTCGGCTCAGGTGATGATCTCACAGTTCGTGAGTTCGAGCCCCATGTAGGGCTCTGTGCTGATAGCTGACAGCTGGGAGCCTCCAGCTGCTTCACATTCTGTGTCTCCACTCTCTCCACCCCTCCCCTGCTCACACTCTGCTTCTCTCTTTCTCAAAAATAAATATTTAAAAAAAAAAAAAAAAGGCAGCAGCAGCAGCCCACACCAAGGATCACAACAGCTCTCCTGTAAGGTACACTGCTGATATATATCTTAGGCCAACCTCCAGGGCAGTTCCTGAGACTACCATCCTTACAGGATCTCTCATCTACAAAAATCATCTTCCCTGTCTTTCTATTGGAAGCACTGAGTGACTACTACACGCAAATAAAATAACAGTGCCAGGAACTTGTGCTCCTGCCCATGCACCTGGTTGTGTCTTCTTCCTGGAGTACACTCAGGTGTCAGAGAGCTGAAAGAATAGCCAGCTGCCTGCCCACCTGTTATCCTGTGGGAGGGAGGGATACAGGATGGCAGTAGAATAGATAATATCTCATGGAATACATGGCAACCGGCACATGACTTCTAATGACAGGTCCCTTCCAGGGACCTCTGATCCTCTTAGTCTAGTGTCCTGGCCGTGGAAAATACCTGATACAACCAAGATTTGGGCTTGGGAATCACATGGAGAGAATCTCTCAGCATCAGATTCATGAAAATAATAGTTTCATCCACATGTATAACAAGCACATACAGAAATTATGGACATGGACAATAATAATTGGAAAAAGTATATTCAGAACCCCCACTACAAGATTTTCCAGCCTATAAACATACTAAATGCAATAGTCTAAAACTTTAAAATTGTAACTTGAGTCATTGATTTCCTACTGACAGAGGTAGGACAAGTACTTCTATTATATAAACAATACATTTTCCCAACAGTACACTTTCAAGATAGAAGAGAAGTGGCACTTTTGGGGGGTGATGAAAATGTCTTCTACTATGATTGTGGGGTGGGTTACATGGGCCATACATTTGTTAAAACTTATCTAACTGTCCACTTAAGATCTGCCAATTTCACTGTATTTTTACACTCAAAAAATCAATTCATACATTACAAATACAACAGTCTAAAATTTGTTAAAAATGTAACAAGTCATTGGTGTCTTAATGACAGAGTGAACACACATTATCTGAGAAGAAAGAGAAAAGACTGGAAAAGGGCACCCTTGATAATTAACCTGGAACAATAGCTGTAAATTAAGAATGTCTTAGGCAAATGTAGGTGAATGGGCATGGAAGCGAAAATTTCAGCATGTTTTCAGATTGTCTGTTTTCTTCATCCTGCAACTGCTGCTTGAGTGAATTTACTCGTAATTGGCCAGACCACCACACTTATATGTTCAAAATATGTGAATATTTACCTTAGCTAAGACCTTCTCCCTTAGGACATATACAATTCAATATTCCACGTGAATCTCAAATCTGCCATGTCCAAATTAAATGTATACGGTAGCCCTCAAACTGCTCCTAGTCCTGCATCCATGATGTCAAAGGAATAATGCCAAATGTATGCAGTTTTCCAAAACAGAAAAATTTACACTCTACTTATAGTTAAATTACATATGGAGTGTTAGTGAATGCAGAGATGTTATTCTTTGTGTCTAGCTATGGATGTTAAGTTCGTAGGATAAAGACACAAGGAGTGAGAAAAAGTTTCAGAGCACAAATATCACTCCCCTTTTCAGATGGCTGCTAGTTTTTAAATAATATTTTTAAAAGATGAGAAACATATAGTGGGGAATCTAGTGAAAGCTGAGGAAAATGAACAAGAAGAGAAGATAGTCTTAGATATTGGGGTAATAAAAAGGGGAAATATTTAAATTTGTTAATAACAGATTTCACATTCTGTGTCTTGATATTAAGTTCAAAGTCAACTAATCAATAGGGAAAACTGAATGTACATGGTAGCCTGGTGGTTTATTGTAACTACTTCCAATCAAATTTGAAATATATGGAACTACACTTTAGCAGTCAGTAGAATCCAGAATATGAAGTACCCCGTGCCTCTATCAAAATTGCTCTAGAAACCATAGAAGCCCTAATACCAATGTTGGTATTTTCACACAAATACATGTTTCTGAATTTAATTTTTATTTTTATATTTTTGTTTTCCTTGACTGGGTGATCATTTCTTCTTACTTACATTTTTAAGTCTTTGTGCATTATTAGTCTATTCATGTACCTTGAGACATTAATTTGATATAATTGGACTAGAGATAACCTGTTTTTAAAAATCACAGCTATATATATGCCTCAATATTATTTCGCTTACTACTCTATAAAATTCAGCATATAGATCTCAGAGACCTCTTCCTTTTTTTTTTCCTAAGTATCTTCATAGGTTTGTTTCTCCTTCTACCTACTGTTCATTCTGTATTATAACTCCCTCTGAAAGGTACATATTCAGAATGAGATGAACAAATTCATCACCAATATTTATTAAATAAAAAAGGTAAAATAATTTGCTGAGTTAATATTCTTAGAAATTCTAGACATATGATAAATAACAACTTTCAGGTGGTAAATGCAATTCAGCCTGTGGGAATAAGAACAGTTAATTATTTTCCCTACATCATCTCTATATATTTCTACATAGAGATGATTTCTAGGTATTTCTATATATCTTGAGCCATCTCTTCTATTGATCAAACTAAAATCAGACAACTTTTACCTTTAGTGCTCTAAGAACATGCTCCTGTATTTTCTTGGTCCTTACTCCATACACAATGGGGTTGAGAAAAGGGGGCACCAAAAGGTACATATTTGCAATAAATATATGGACATGTGCAGGCACATTTTTCCCAAAACGGTGAGTGAAAATGGAAAAACCGGCTGTGGAATAGAAGACAAGAATAACACAGACATGTGATCCACATGTGCCCAGAGCCTTAAAGCTAGCTTCTCGGGATGGCAGGCGGAATACAGAGCGCAGGATGAAGGCATAGGATACAGCAGTGAGAATGGCATCACATGAGCCAATGATAGAAGCCACACTGAGGCTATAACGTGTGGTGGCTCCTGTGTCCACACATGCCAGCTTCACCACAGCCATGAACTCACAGTAGGTGTGGGCAATGGTTCGTGTTCTGCAGTAGGGCAGCTGCCTGAGCAGGATGGGATGTGGAGAAAAGAAGGCTACGCCCCGAATCACCACAATAATACCCATTATGGTGATGCGTGCATGGGTGAGAATGGTTGTGTGGTGCAGTGGATGACAAATGGCCACGTAACGGTCAATGGCCATGGCCAGGAAAAAACCTGATTCCATGGTGGTAAAGCTATGGATGAAGAACATTTGGGTCAGGCAAGCATCAAATGCAATGTCATGGGCTCCAAGCCAGAAAAGACAAAGCATGCGGGGCAGTGTAGATGTGGAGAGGACCAGGTCAGTGATGGAGAGCATGCACAAAAAGAAGAACATAGGCTCATGGAGACTCCGCTCTGCCTTCACCACAGCCAGGATGGTCACATTCCCCACCACAGCCACCACATACATGGAGCAGAAGGGAATCCCAATCCAGACATGCAGGTGCTCTAGTCCTGGGATGCCCATCAGCAAGAAGGTGATAGGAGAGGGACGAGAGGTGTTGAGAGGAGGCATGACGCTTTTCCCTTTGCTTTCTGTCACTACTTCTGAAGATGAAGCTGCTATGATAGATGATCATTACCAGATGCTGAAAACATGAAGATTCAGTTCAAGAAGACCCTTATGTTAAAAACAGTTCAAATTCATAACCAGGTGTATTTCAATTCACTAGGACCAAAGTAACCATATTTGTAACATCACATAAAATACTGTGTTTGAAAATACAAAAAGATAATTCATGTATGATTTCATATTATCACAAGGGCAAATAAGTCACCTTAACTCTGTAAAAAGATTCCCTGTCTATTCAATTGTACTTAATTCAACAACTGTTCAGTAAGCAGTGACTGTGTGACAAACCATGTTCCAGGCACTGGGAATAAAATAATTCACAGATCAGATTTATTCTCATGGAGGTTACACTCTACAAGGAAAACATCATAATATGATAAACAATGACTAGCATGTGTGGGTGACAAGAATGCCATATATAGGGGCACCTGGGTAGTTCAGTTGGTTACACATCTAACTTTAGCTCAGGTCATGATCTCAAGGTTCATGGGTTCGAGCCCTGTGTTGGGCTCTGCGTTGACAGCTGAGAGCCTGGAGCCTGCTTCAGATTCTGAGTCTCCCTCTCTCTCTGTCCTTCCCCCACCCATCCTCTCTCTCTCTGCCTCTCAAAAATAAATAAAAAATGTTTAAAAAAATTAAAAAAGGAATGCCATATATAAGTTGATCATCTGAATGACAGAGCTCAAGCCTTCAGAGCCTGAGATATTAAAGCAAGAAAAACAGGAACAAACAGAAATGGACAAAAATATCAGTGTGTCCCAACACACTTATAAGTCAAAGGAGAAAATGGTAGGAGGTGAGGGACAATTTCTCTACTTTAATAGCTTCTCTGAGTCTTCACTTTTCCTCTGCCCATTTTAGAAAAAGATCAATTGCATAAACAATTATTTTGAAGATATTCTAAAATTCTCTGCTTCATTTTATTCTTTCAGAAATTTCTGCAAAAGATCTAATTTTGCATCAATTATATGTTGTAGATAACCTGTCTTGGTATATTTTCATCTATTGCTCACTGTAGTTCTCCATATCATTTACTACACAGTATTTTATCTTTCCTTTCTACTCTTTCTTATTAGCACCTGTCTGAAAATTACATCTGTAACATATTTATTCTTTTACAAGTGTGAAATCCAGTGTCAAATATGGTAAGTGCAGTTAATATTTAAACAGTGTATCTATGCCTACTGATAAGTTGGAGTCTAAGAAAGAGTATTCTTCAGATTCTCCAAGGTGAATAATGCAGTGTATTACTCCTCAGAATGCAGAAGTGCCCTCCAAAGCCATTTTGAGCTTCCCTAACAGTAGTAGTCAGAAACTATATTGGAGGGTTCAAGAGTTTGAAATTTTCCACTCGAATTTCTCATTCAGTATTTCTCTCCAGTGAGTGGACTTTCCATGACTATAAGTAAGCAAGCAGAAATCTTGTGAAACTTTCGGGGAGTTATTGTAGGGATTCTTGTTTTAGGCAGGAGACTGCACAAACCACACTCTTAAGTGATTTATGGGATAGAAATAAATTATCTCTTCTCTCCTGATTTAAGAGGAAGAAAGTCATAATCCAGACAATCAAGCTTTCAGAGTCACATATTAAATTTGGACAACTAAAAATTTGTAGGACTGCATGTGGTAAGAGTGTGACATCACTTGGAATATTTCTTAATGATAGCATGATATGTCCATCTTTGGGATTGTTTCTTTAATGAGAATAATATATTCCTTGCCTTCCAGATGTCATTTACCACAATCCATATGTGGCCAACAAGAAGCATAGTATATTACAATGTCATTTTTTTTCCTATTGTTTTTTCCTATCGTGTACCCTTTAGAGACATATATTCTTCTGAAGAAAAATATATCGATAAGGATCATACACACACACACACACACACACACACACACACACACACGGACAACATATTTCTTAACCTTAATGTCATTCACTACCTTCCCATACTCAATGTTTCAGACTTGTATCAGTTCACTGTAGAGATGGACCCTTCTTGTGTGGTCTCATTTATTCATCCAGAAAACCACATTATGATACACGCACAGCAGTCATTTACTGGAGTGGTAAATTGGCCTAATGATGTCCAAAACATCAATTACTGAATAAAGCATATTCTTTTATACTTCTCAC
Source organism: Acinonyx jubatus (assembly GCF_027475565.1). NCBI lineage: Eukaryota > Metazoa > Chordata > Mammalia > Carnivora > Felidae > Acinonyx > Acinonyx jubatus. The sequence goes on along the minus strand of NC_069390.1, from coordinate 53,045,188 downwards.
AGCTCCAGGGAAGAAATGAGCCTCTATGGCAAAGGAGCCATGGGGATATCCCCAGATAAAGGGATGAGCGAGGAGACAGGGGTTGGGAAGGTTACAGAAGAGAAAGACTCTTAACTTGATACAAATTATTTGCTTGTAGAGAAACCTTTGGTACTAGTTTTCTGTTCTCCCCTATGTCCTACTGTAGCACTGACACTGAGTAGTAATGCCTTCAGCTCTTGAAGAGGAATCTGGTTGTCCTAGGTCTCAAACAAGTCCTCATAAATATTATATGTACTCATTAAAACCATACATAGTTATCCCTTCATATGCTTGCCAGAATCATGAAAACACACTTAAACTCTCCAAATATCACTAACTGAAGGATTGTTTTCTAGGCTTCTACATTTACTAACCTTGGGCTTTCCTCTTGAACAGTACAGACATGGCTTTTTGAATTGATTCGTGTGATAAATACACTGTAAATAAGTAATTTATAAGGCAATAGATTATCATGAGTGGGGCATGAATTCTTTAGAAATGATAGCAGTAGACCAAATTAAGTTTTGTGACTCATAGAAAGTGTCATTTAGACTGGAATCTAAACAATATATGATATCTGGTCTTGAGAATATGTTCTTCCATTAGGAAGAATAATCATGACATAATGAATTTAAATCTTATGTAGTCTGGACTCAAAGAATACAAAGGTACAAAGTAGATAAGATTCTATGGGTAAAAAATGTATGCATACATACATACGCACACTGTATAACCTACATGAAATTTTAGAATCAAATGTTTAGACCACTGGATTTGACTTACTAAGTGTTCAATAATACAGATAGAATGCATAAGTACAATACAGAACATTGGAAAAGAAGAAAAATGCACGGAAGGATATACACATTGGTTCCAAAAATATTTTTCCCAGAAGCATACAGGATAGGAAGGATCATTATGATGACATCCTCTTAAAAATACCAACCTGTACATGAGTCCAGATATCACAAGGTATCCATATTTTTGTTACCCATATTGTATTCCTTCAAGTAAGTTGTGCAAGATAAAAATAATTTCAAAAGGAGAGATAATCCTCACTTCTATGATATCCTTAAAAAAGATCTTTGCCTCCTAAAATCTGGCTCTTTCATCATTTCATCCATTGAGAATGAAAAATGTTTATTTCCTCTGCTTAGAGATTTATTTCTCCTCCATTGAATCTATGACACTCAGAAAGTAAAGGGTGGCGTTTGGAGGAGTCTCGGTGTCCTAAAATATTTTACTTAGGTCACTCCAGCTAGCTCCTTTTCTCCACCTTCTCTACTTGGATAACAAAACTAATTAGCTCAAACAAGAAACTGACTCAGAGCCAACAAGCAACCCAAAGATACAGCTTCTATATGGAGCAGCCTCAACATGATATTCTCAGAGGATAAGCAAAAATAACATTTGACACAAACAGGTCCCTACAGAATCATTGCCAGAAGAGAGAATAATTTGTATACTTAGTAATGACTGACAATCTACATTATCAGTCCTGGTAACTTGCCTGTGCATACCCTCAGGTTTTAGCTCCAGATGTAGCCATCCTTCGATAATATGAGATACCATTTAATTTATCAACCATTTAACAGGATATGAAATCCTAAAGGGGAATGAAAAGGACAATAACATATTCTTTATTCCTTTGATTAGCCCATTTTAATTCCAACCTGAAACAAGTGATAGTGACTTCATTTCCTTTGGATGTATAACCAAAAGTGGGATTACTGGATCATATTGTAGTTTTGTGTTGTGTTTTCATTTTTGAGGACTCCATACTGTTTTCCGTCATGGCTGTACTAATTCACATTCCCACCAATAGTGTACAAAGGTTCATTTTTCTCCACAGCCTCTCCAACCCTTATCTCTTGTCTTTTTGATACCAGACATCCTAAAGGTGTGAAGTAATACCTCATAGTGGTTTTGATTTGCATTTTCATGATGCTGTGTGAAGTTGAGCACCTTTTCATGTACATGTTGGACATTTGCATGTTTTCTTTTGAGAAATGTCTTTTCAGGTCCTTTTCCCATTTTGTAATGTTTTTGTTGTTGTTATTGTTTGTTTGTTTTGTTATTGAGTAGTATGAATTCCTCATATATTTTGGATATTAACCCCTAATGAACTACACAGCTTGCAAAAAATTTCCTATTCCATAGACTGTCTTTTCACTCTACTGAGGTTCCTTTTGCTGTGTAGAAGCTTTTTAGTTTGATATAATTCCATTTGTCTACTTTTGTTTTTGTTGCCTGTACTATGATGTCTTATCTAAAAAAACCACTGCTCAGACCAATGGCAAGAAGCATTTTCCTACGTTTTCTTCAAGGACTTTTATTGTTTTCAGGTCTTACTTTAATCCACTTTGAGGTCATTTTGTGAATGATGTGAGATAAGGGTCTATTTCATTCTTCTGCATGTGGATATCCAGTTTTCCCAACACCATTTATTAGAGACATTATTGTTTTCCCATCGTTTTAGCACCCTTGTATAAGACTAGTTGATTATACATGTATGGACTTATTTCTGGGTTGTGTACTCTCTTCTATGGATCTATTTTTCCGCTTTTATTTCAGTACCATACTGTTTTGATTACTGTAGCTTTGTAATACATTTTGAAACCAGGAAGTGTGATGCCTTCAGCTTTGTTCTTCACTTTGCTTTTCACTATTAGCGATCTTTTGTGGTTACACACAAATTTTAATGGGTTTCTTTTCTACTTCTGTAATAATGCCACTGAGATTTTGATGGGAATCACACTGAATCTTTGATCACTTCAGATAGTACAGAAATTTTAACAATATTAATTCTTCCAATCAATGAACATGATGTCTTTCCAATTATCTGTGTCATTTTTTATTTCCTCCATCAGCATTTTATAATTTTCAGCATACAAGTCTTTTACCTCTTTGTTTAAGTTTAGTCTTAAGTAGGGGCACTTGGGTGGCTCAGTCAGTTAAGCATCTGACTCTTGGTTTCGGTTCAGGTCATGATCTCATAGTTCATGGGATCAAGACCCACATTGGGCTCCATGCTGACAACATAGAGTCTGCTTGGGATTCTCTCTCTCTCCCTCTCTCTCTGCCCCTCCCCTGCTCTCTCTCTCTCAAAATAAATAAACATTTTATAAAAAGTTTACTCTTAAGTATTTTATTCTTTTTGTTGCTATTTTGAATGGGATTGTCAGTTTTTCAGATAGATCATTGTTTATATATCAAAACACATATAATACGTGTATATTAATTTTGTATTGTGCAACTATACTGAATTTATTTACCATAATAAATTAGAAAACTTAAACAAAGTATTCACTAGTAACAGAAGTAGCCATGGATTCTGGAATTTATTCTTGTCATGTTAGTCTTCAACTGGCTCTCCATCAGAGGTGCTAAACTCATTTATGTGTATTGTACTGGAAGGCTCCATCCCACATTGTCCTGTATTATAATTGCTAATTTCCCTCAATGCCTAATTTTTTTAGTTAGGACTCATTTCACATCCTGTAAAAACAGAGATAACTGGTTAATATTACACCATGTACTAAAGTTGAATTATTCAGATATATATTTACATGCATATGTTTATATAGCATATGGATATGGATATGGAACTATCCACTCAGTATTTAATTCAATATACATGCTTCCCAACCTGAAAACAAAGGTTTTACAACCAATTTTGGAGTAAGTCATTTTCCAACTATGTAGAGAACAGTGATGTATTTACAGAAGCCTTAAGTTTCTGGCCTACAACTAAGAGCCCACTGTCCCAGGTAGGATGTTTCATTAAAAGATCTTATCAGAGTTGAATGTGTGACAACAGAGATCAAGTCTTGCAACAGCATAAAACACCTATTTGTGCCCACAGGCAAGGTTGAGCATGGTGCCTCCTTCCTCACCACAGCTCCCTGCACGAAGTAAAGGAGATCTCTCTTTAAAGTAACAACAGGGAAGACACAGATAACAGTTATGGCCAAACAATGTACACATTCATCTGGCGACTCAGAAGTTTGGGGGGCATTGCATGGATTATCTGGAGGAGATAAGCAGTAAGAAGGGAAAAGACCCACAGAGACATGAGACAATAAAAGGAGGATTCTACTGTATCTTATTGATCCAAGCAAATATTACATTATTTCTTGCTTAAATGATTTCAAACACTTTTTTAAAAATTTTTTTAATGTTTGCTTATTTTTGAGATAGATAGACAGAAACAGAGTGCAAGTGAGGGAGGGGCAGAAAGAGAGAGACACACAGAACTTGAAGCAGTCTCTGGGCTCTGAGCCATCAGCCCATCACAGGGCTTGAACCCATGGACCACAAGATCGTGACCTGAGCCAAAGTCGGTCACTTAACCGACTGAGCCAACTCATTTCAACTGATTTCAAACACTTTTAACCTCAACTCTCAATACCTTCATAAAACATTTTCCTCTTCAAATACATACATATATTTAAATATTTCACTGCTCAAAACATGATATGGATTACTGTGGCAGATACAGTTAAACAGCAGGTTTGTGTATAAATGTGTATATGTATATATTTACATATGAATGTATATGTGTGTATATACACACAGTAACTTGCTTCTCTATCTTCTACAATATTCCATATCATGCTCTGAAGTGTAATAATATTTAGTATGTACAGATACCCACAGCCTGTTTCAAGATGCTTCCTTTGCCAAATCCACCTTTCTGCTTGAAACTCTTATTACAGTTTTGACACTATTAGTTTAAATTTATAACACAAATAAAATTTAAGTAAAAGTAATCTGTAGCAATAAAAGCCAATAAAAGTTGCTTGGAGTGGAGAGGGACTTGGACAATGACTGGAATATAGCATGAGGGAACTCTCTGAGGTATTGAAAATTTTCTGTATCTTACGTTGGGTGATGGATGGTTACACAGTAGTATACACACATTAAATCTCACTGAACTGAATAATTAAGACTCATTATCTTTTTTTTTAATTTTTTTTAACGTTTATTTATTTTTAAGACAGAGAGAGACAGAGCATGAATGGGGGAGGGTCAGAGAGAGAGGGAGACACAGAATCTGAAACAGGCTCCAGGCTCTGAGCCATCAGCACAGAGTCTGAGGCGGGGCTTGAACTCACGGACCGCGAGATCATGACCTGAGCCGAAGTCGGCTGCTTAACCGACTGAGCCACCCAGGCGCCCCAAGACTCATTATCTTTTCAGTGGATATTGGGTTGTCAGGGCTAGTCTGCAAATTATACTACAAGTCTTATTATGGCCTTCTCTGTTTCTTTTCAGTAAATACCAAGTTGTAGAACTGCTGGGTTATAAGGGAGAGATGTGTATTCCTTTGCAAGAAAAATTCAAGTAGAAAGAAAGAAGATTAAACTATATTAATATAGGACCTGAATAGGAAAAAATGGATATAAAATATTATTTCAAGAACTAGGCTATAAAATAAAATGAGAAAGGTCTCTAAAATATTTCTGGGCTAAAGATGATTGTATTCTTTTGATGAGAACTTCACAGTGATAGGTGCATATTGAAGAAAGGAGAGGGGAAAATTAAATACTCCAAAAAGAACAGACAAATGATAGAGACCTTTTGAGAAAATTGAGATAGGCATAAAAAGAGAGAGAAAAGAAAAAAAAAGGAAGAGAGAAAGAAAACAAGAAAGAACTGAAAGACAAGAGAGTGATAAAGAACAAAATAAGAATCAAAGGGTAGAGAAAAGAAGGTGGGATAATGAGGTGAGCAGGAAAGAAAGATGTCAGCCTTTAAGAATAAATTCCTGAGGAAACTGGGAAGAAAAAAAGAAAGGAAAAAATCAATGAAAGATGACAACTGATAGCACATGAAAGGATTTTCTTCTCTTCATTGACCAAATTGATTCTGTATGGGTACTGAAGCTGGACCAAAAGTTCTAGACTTGGACAAGTACTCACAACTTAGTATCAAAAAATAAGTACATAAGTAAATAAACAGACTAGTGATGGTATCACATGAGACAGAGTGTCACACAGTTCATCCTCACTCAGAAGAAAAATATCTGGGTGGAAATCCTGCATTTTGGTCACTATCATCTAAAATTCAGTAACCCGCAAGCTTACTAGAGAAAAACAGTTTGCCGCCTTCACACTGCCATCAGTTAATTAATGATTTTCTATGTCAAGTGAGTGAATTAAAACTCTGAGTCAGAAAGCAGCCGACCTTTGAAATATCCTCCAGTCTCTAAGAAGGATAACCCATTACTAACAAAAACCTATAAAACTTGTCCTCTGGGGTTTGGGATGTTGTTACTAAATTTACTGCCATTACCTTTCCAAAAAAACAGAGAGAGAATGATACATTATTAAATATCTCAATGACCAGAGAGGCTTGAAGAATGTGGTCCTTGAAAAAAAAAGTACTTAAGGTTTATTGGAAGCTGAAAATTAGTATAAAATACTAGGCAACAGGAGTAACATTGTAGGAGGATCAGGAAGAAGAGGAGAAGGTGGTGAAATGCAGTCTATCAGTAACGTAGCAGTAGCGGGAAAAAGGAGAAGCAGGTAGAGCAAGATTACTATAATATTTATCAGCACAAGAATATCTACCATAGTACTTCATCTACAGGTCCTGCCAGATAACAGAGGGTGGAAAACATAATGACATTTTATTTCTTTATCTTAAGAAATCTCCATTTCTCGTATTCTAGTGATCTCACTCCACATTAGCTTATGCTCAACTTTCTCTGAAAGTAACCCAAGATCAGAGAGTTACAAATTTTCATTCCAGGAAGACTCCTTCCTTCTAGAATTCACAGTGCTCTCTGGACATATGTTGCTGGGCCAGACCAACACACTCCTGGGATCAGAAGGATAATGACACTCCAGGGGAATCAGAAAGGTAATGATGCTCTGGGATCAGCTCAGGCACTCAGGAAGGCCTAGCATCCTTTCCTTTAATATCTACCTCTGCTGGAAAGTTTGCTGGAAACAAAGATGCAACTAGCCTATGCACATGCCAAGTCAGTCCTCAGCTTTCTCCAGGTAAGGTTCTGCCCCTACAGTTTGGGAACTGGGAGTGAACAAGGGGCTGCAGGGGGTGTTTATCTTAGGAGAGAATGGATAGACTGAGGTTTTAAAATCCCGCTTTAGTCATTCATTTTTCTGTCCCTTGTCATGCTATTTCCATTCTCTGTGCTTAGAATCTTTCATCAACAAAAGAATTGGGGGGGGGGATTAATGTAAATCTAATATAATTTTAAAGAATTTTGCAGACATCTTAGTCCCATCTTCTTCTATTTATGGCCCTCGAGTAATTTATGATACATGGAAAGTGTTTTTTTGTGATTCTAGATACTGGTTACTTTATCCCTGTTAACCATAATGTTCTCAGGTTTACTGAAAATAAAGGATGAAACAATCAGCCACCTATCTACCTGCACAGGCAGATGTGGGGTGTTTGGGTGATATGAAAAAGAGGAGAAATACAGGAACACTGTAAACCATGAAAAGTTTCAGTATCTGCTCCATTTACACAGCATCTTAGTCCTTTTTGTGATGGGGCAAGGATACCCTAACCTCCTTTCTGACCTCTTGCCTCTGTTGGAGCTCACCTATTAGAATCTCTTCTTTTTCTTCTACTCAGTAACTAACAATGAGCCCATCCCTTTTATGATAGCATTTATGTTATTTTGAAAGCTTGGAGTCATCAAATTCTGCCTTTATTGTTTCTCACTGTAATTGTATTTAATGTAATTCAGAGGCATTTTATTCCTATGAACTCACAAAGTCTGTAAAGGACTAATTGTTACAAAGATTTTTTTTTAAGTCATGTGACATTTTGTAACCACATGGGAATTTACAGACTAGTTTAAGACATCACCTTCTTATTTTGGTTGTGGTCAATCTTATATATAAGCAGATGGAAGAAAACGCTTTAGCTCTGGGATTTTCATCTTCTTGTAGGATTTTTTTTTTCATTTCTATCATCAAGTAATTTTCACTTTTGTGTGTTTTTTCTTGTCTCCTTGAAATTGTGCATCCTATTTCTGTCTTGACAAAACAGTTAGTCCTTTCATCAACTGTTATAAATATTATGTGAACTGTACCAACCATTGATGTATTCTCCATATGATCTCATTTAGCTCTGGGGTAAATAAGGATATTGTTCTTAATTTACAGACGGGTAAATTGTGGATGATGTGTACTCTGGCAAGATTCCATAAAAGGTAAATGTGTGTATGTGCTGGGGGTTTCAGGGTGAGTAGCCAGATCATCTCTCAGACTTTGAAACCCTTGATTTTAACTGCTTGCTGATTACTAGGTAAATAATCTGATAAAGACATTATCATCAAGTGGATGCAGCTGAGCATAATATTTATTTTTGCCTTTACAGTATCAGCCAGCTAGTGGACCATTATTTAGGGGATCCTGATTTATTCAGATTTTGAGATTTTTCTCTTACCTTCTATCATTTCTGGCAACTCACATTCATAACTATTAGGAACACCCTCCACACATTTTATCATTTCTCCCACCACATACTTCCAAATACAACATGCGGACATGAGAGGAAATTATTTTTCACAATATTTGTTGCTTTAATCCATATCTTATGACCACTTTGACTATTGTTTGCTCATTGTATTGTTGCAAACAAGCAAAGAGATCTCAGTGTCTTTCTACCATTATTTTTCATTCATGTAAGAATTATTGCACCAAAAATTCCTTTGATATCTCCACAGATGTGCTTTAAGCGACCATTAAACTGCTATTTGTATGACCATTTTCAAGTGATTGCCTCAGAGAGAAAGAGAGACTTCCACTCTCTTCCACGTAAAAGGCTCCATTTTCCAGGGCGTACGAATGTGACCAGTTCAGAGGAAATCTCTCTGTGGGAGTGATTTCAATAAGTGTCTTGACATGAAAATACTATAATAAAATGTGAACTGGTTTAAAAGTAAGAGTATGATTAATGAAATTAATGAATGGCTTCATTAATAAATTAATGAAGGATTAATGAATAATGACATTATTGGGAAAAAATGAGTTTCTTAAATGCAAAATTTGGTTCCTACTAAAGAGAGCTTAGATCAATTCTGTAAAAAGTATAAAACCAGGGAGATGTAGGATTAGCTCATTATATTCAAAGATGCTTCAGCTTTCAAATAATAGTTAATTATCATAGTATAGTGTATAAAAATCTTAATAGAGAATAATAGTATAAAGTTATTAAGGAGAAAGTAGGATCCCCAATGTGGAAACCAGAAGGAGGTGTAAATTTACCGAGTGCTCCATTGACACGTAACTTGGGGGAAGAAAACATCACACTCATTCAGCAGTGTGGTATCTCCAAACTGGATAGGCTCTGCTTTTGACTACATCGCATCTTATTTTTAGTTGTCACTCTGTTTAAAGCATTTCTCTGTATTCTTCTAATTTCCTAAGCCCCTCTGTAAACCACATCCTCTATATTCCACCTTTCCTTCTCCACTCAGCAAATCTCCTTTACACCTAAGTGAACTTAATCCATTCAGAGAACGAACCATCCCTGGCTGCCTTTGAAAACAGACCACCTCCTTCAAATCTCCTCTAAGGGCCACACTTGGCCTCCTGTTAAACAGTGATTTGTTCAATATTTTTATGTGAACACTGAGTGAATGTAAGACAGCTATACGCTCTCCTACCAATCCCCACTGGAGACCTAATGCTACAGACTCAGGGATATATAACCTGCTTCCTGGGACCAGGAATAGTATTGGTTGAGGGTGAAGGCTCTCGTAAGCTACATACTTACCCACATGGGGACAGAAATGGGGTTCTTTTAGGTCCACAAGATGCCCGGATGGAATCTGCACTTGCAGCAAAACTGAGCTGGCTATCTACAAGCAAATAGAAAAGGAAAGCCTACTGATGGTGTTTCAAACAGCCCAGCCTAGAGGTCATGATAAATACAAAAGATCAGTGTTCTCAGACTCATGGTTTCCATTTCCACAAAAAATAAATCAGAAATCCTGAACTTTCCCCTGTTCACCTATGACTCTACTAGTTTTGAAGGATTGTTTGCTACTCTATGTTGGCATATAGAATAGAACCTCTGAATAATTCAGCCAAACTGAATAATCAGTCCTCCAAAGACTGAACTTATTTCTTCAATACTAAATGTGCCTGAACGATAGAGGGGTCTGTGTCCTTTCACTTCGCACTCCCACTCTCTTTCTGTAGGTATGAGAATTAGTGGTGAAAAGAGAGATCACGAACTTCCATGGCATCCGTTAATATGTCATATCTAGACCCCACAACACTGATGCTAATTGGGATCCCCGGACTACAGGACGTGCAATTTTGGATTGGGTTTTCCTTCTTTGCAATATGCCTGATGGCTCTTCTGGGAAATACTATTTTACTAATCATCATTCCTACAGAACACAGCCTGCATCAACCCATGTACGTTTTCCTGGCAGTGCTGGCAGCCACTGACACAGGGCTCTGTGTAGCCATTGCTCCCAAGATGTTGGCCATCTTCTGGTTTGGCTCATGCTCCATGGCTTTTGATGCGTGCTTAGCCCAGCTTTTCTTCATTCATGCCTTGCAGGGCATGGAATCTGGCATCCTGCTGGCCATGGCCTTTGACCGCTATGTTGCCATCTGTGATCCACTGAGGCACACATCCATCCTCACGCCATCCATCCTGGTCACTATGGTGCTGGTTGTGGCAATTCGGGCAATGGTGCTTGTTGGCATTTTACCAATTTTAATCAAAAGACTACACCTTTTCCATTCCGTTGTAATTGCTCACTCCTACTGTGAGCACATGGCCGTGGTCAAGCTAGCTGCAGAAGACATCCGAGTCAATAAAACATGTGGTCTCCCAGTAGGTTTTACAATACTGGGATTTGACATGATTTTCATCTTCATTTCCTATATCCTTATTTTCCAGGCTGTTTTTCGTCTACACCAAAAGGAGGCACGGCTCACAGCATTTAACACATGCACAGCTCATATTTTTGTTTTCCTTGAGTTTTATATTCTTGCCTTCTTCTCCTTTTTCAGCCACCGTTTTGGACATGTTGCTCCTTCAACCCACATCCTTCTTTCTACCATCTATCTCCTTGTGCCTCCTGCACTCAACCCTATTGTCTATGGTGTAAAAAATAAGGTAATTCGTAAGCGTGTGGCACGGATTTTTCTTCTGATTCGTCACTCCCAGCAGTAACCTATTAAATGGTTATGCTCGTGTAAAGAATACTTTTGCTTCCTAGGGATGAAGACAGGTTGAACTCTGTGTGCACATTGTTGGGGGATTCACTTCAATGTGTGCAAACTTAAAGAGATACATTAAAAGGTATTTATTTCACAAACTATAGTTAGAATGAAATAAAATCTGTTCAGGTTAAGACTGATATTAGCGGTCTTCATTCATTTTAATTCTAATTTTCTTTCTCCTATCTTTTTTATTTCATTTGCAATTATTTAATAAGGAAGCTTACTTAATAAAATGTAACTTCACAAGTGCCATGCCTCTGCCTCTTTCACGACTGCATATTCAGAGAAAAGAAAGGTCAATTTCAGAGTCAAGAAAATAATGTTTAATCCTAAAGAAAAAAAAAATCCTACCTGAACTGGGATCACCTCAACCAACAAATGCCTCTGAGATGGTTTGTGGTCAAGACCAAATTGTGCATAGTTCCTAGAGGCAAACTGCTGATATCTGAGGTTCTTGCAAATACACTGGCAAAGATCTCTTTCCATAACGGGACCATCACTTGCCCTTTTACAAAGTCCACCACTGCCCTGCCTTCTTAACAGCCTGTGCTCTGAGGTTACCTAGCTCCAAGGGCCAAGAAACACAACTTGCCAGGATATAAAGGAGAGTTACAAAACACAAAGTTGCATTTTGCTAAGTGCCTAGAGCAGTAACATACTTATAATTTAGCTAAGTGCTTTAGATTCATTATCTTGCTTAAATATGGCCCCAAATAGATATGGTTTATCATTCCCAATTTAGATAAGAGGAAATTAAGTCTCAAAGGACTATTAGTTCTTAAGCAAAGAGTTATGAATATCATACCTGTTTCTCCATTATAGAGTTCATTATTTTTACACAGAAACATGCTAAAACTAATGAGTAAATTTTTCTTAGATTAGTGCCCAAACCAGGTATATTTTCTTTTTTCTACATATCTATTAAAAAATAAAATTCCCGGGGTGCCTGGGTGGCTCAGTCCGTTAAGCATCTGACTTTGGCTCAGGTCATGATCTCCCAGTTCATGGGTTGAGCTCTGAATCGGGCTCTGTGTTGACAGGTCAGAGCTTGGAGTCTGCTTCCTCATATATTTGGAAAAGCAAAGATCAATTAATGTGTTTCATGAAACTGAAATTTACATATGAATATATATGGCTTTCAATTAGATATATTTTTCCCCCTCAGAATTATGGTCTTAAGTACCTAAACTTTTTTTAAAAGAAGAAATAAAAATACAATACCAGATTTCAAGACGTTAAAAGTTAGAGAAGGAACAAATGCTGATCAAAATAGATGAAACCAAAACAATAAAAATAACTTTAGAAATAGTTATTTAGAAGTTTTACAAGGTAGATTTAATAATTAAACCTAAAAGTATGACTTTTGAGATCATTAGTATATCTAGCATATCAAGATATGGCTAAGAATGAAACCATTTTTGAAATTAATAAAATGTAACTTCACAAGGGCCTGATTCTGCCTCTTAATGTGACCGTATATTCGGAGCAAAGAAAAGGATATTTTGAGGCAAGAAAAAACCATTTCGTTCAAAGCAAAAAAAAAAAATCCTACCTGATCTGGGGGCACCACAGACCTCCATCCGCTGATTTAGGGCATTTGCCGTCTCCTGGAGGAAGCCACCCAATCTCCGCTGGTATCACCTCCTAACTAGCAATTCAGCAGCACCTTCCAAGCCTGTTCCATCGTTTGTAGGCCAACAGCTTCTGGGTCATGTGATATGTAAGAAGACTAACAGGTGCCATGACCACTAGCCCAGAGCTGCACCTCCAGGCTACAAAGTTGGATGAGATCCTATCTGGGAGGATCAATTGCTTTGTAAACCTTCAGTTACTTTTGTTTGCTGAGGTCCTAAAAACAGAGAAGGCAATTCCATAAAGTAACTGACTGAATACAATCAACTCCAATCATGATGAATTGCTGACTCTTTCAGGGCAAAAGAGGTCCATTGTAATTAACCTGACACTAAGTGGCTGGTTGGTGTCCACATCAGCTCTGTTTCTGGAAGGTTGCACATTCAGCAGCAACGATGACAGTAGCCCTGGTGTGTGGGGACCCACACAGTTGGATTCATGCACAACTTCCATCTCTACCCTCATGTCTACTGCATACGTTTCACACGTGTTCCAACACTGAGGGTGACCGATGACAGAGGATGACTTCTGGCCACACCATTCTGCCTAACTGGTTGTTTCAAGCTCCTTCCATGTTTGAAGCTCTCTGGTGGATATTAACTGTAAACACAAACACCTTTATGTGGGTGTCCTCTGCTTTGGGTCAGCTGTATGTGTCTTCTACAGAATGCTTTCGTCCAGTGTTTCATTACTTCTCTGTCCAACCTCCTGACCAATTAGTCTTTCATAAATTTCTGGGAGTCTACATATATTCTTACCGCAGGTCACTTCTTTTTAAACACCAAAGGATGATCGGGTACACCTCCTGAAGCTGTAACTATTGGGCACATTTGCCTTTGCTGGAAGCTCCAAATCTCAGGTGCGTTTCCCTTCACTTTTATCTGCCAAGGACACTCCTGAGTGCTACTATAGTGTAGAGGCAGTCTATTTTACTCAATCAGTCTAGACTTATTTCTTTCTCCTTTAGCTGGTCATAAGTAACTATTATGGGACAACAGATGTGCCTTGAGGGAGAAGTGGAGGTATTAGGAGTGATAGTCGATGTGGCGACCTGGAACACTGGCTTGTGCTTCTGTCTTCTGGCCCCACTTGTCCCTGATCCAAGGTAAATGATTCCCATCTTATAATGAACTGGGATGGACCACATAATTTTCTTGATCTCACAGAATTTGGGGAATCATAGGTAGTCTGGCCAAATAGTCACATTTTGTTCCATAGGCTGATGTTCTGTATCTCTGTCCCTACCAGGGTCAAGTAAAATAACAACAAAAAAATTGTTAATATTTTGTTTGTTTTTATTTCCCTAAGAATTACTATTTATATTCATTACCAGATCAGCTTAGAAGTTTCTTTAGATGAATAAGAAAATTGTGTCTGTTTCCAAAATAAAGTACATGGGAAGAGAGAATTTTCTCCTTGATATTATGGGCGAAATACCTTCTTAAGGCTCTCAGTGACCTTTTGTGGAGGGAAGACAAAGGAACATATTCAGTACATTATTTCATTAACGGGTGCCTGGGTGACTCGGTTGGTTGAATATTGAAACCTTCACATGATCTCATGGTTCATGTCAAGCCATGCTGAATGTTGAAATCTTGGTCATGATCTCACGGTTCATGGATTCCAGCCCTGCACTGGGCTTTGCACTGACAGTACAGAACCTGTTTGAGATTCTCTCTCTCTTCTTCTCTCTCTGGCCCTCCCTCACTCATGTGAGTTCTCTCTCCTCTCTCAAAGGAGATAAACATAAAAAATATATATTTCAATAAGTGGGTAAGGGAAAACATAAGCTAGAAACCTTGTTTCTCTACTATTAAAAAAAAGTACATGAAAAAGTGAACAAGGATCCCAGCAGCCCAGACCATCTGACAAACCCTTCTAACCCATTCTCCACACTGTCCAGTAATTAACATATTTAAACATGAACCTTTGCCAACTCATCTAAGATTCCTAAAAATGCATCAGCCTCGATAGTAGAACTCACTGAAACCTGGTAAATCCTAATGGTATCTAAAGTACAGCAAGCTAGAGGAAGAAGATCCCAGTTGGATGGGATGAGTAGGAAGGGCAGGTGGTCTCTTGCAGGTTGGAAAATGTTGCCTGCAGTAAATGCTGCTGCACATGCTAGGTAGGCCCTTGCTAGACTGTGAACCACAGGGAAAGCCCACCAACAGAGTTGGAGTTCACAGGCCTCAGGCATGTAGCTCCCAAAGCTCAACCACTTCTCCTCAGGCTGGCTTCAGAGAGCAGATCCCCACCACGCCCAGGACTGAGGGTGGGGGCAGAAACATGCAACTCATACTGCTTATCCTCCATGGCTCCCATTTTCTATCACCTGTTTTAGAGATGTTCAATGCCTTGCATGAACGTAGCATAGTAAGTTTCCTTATTGACCCTCAACATAAATATTGCAACATTGTATCTTTGCTGAGAGAGTGTAAGGAAGGTCTTGGAAAGCAAGCTGACAGCCCAAGGCCTGTGGAAATAAAAGGGGCCATAGCTGGGGGGAATAGCTCATCAAAGGACTGCTTTGGGGGAAATCCTTTCATACACTACTAAAAGGAGAGTCCAAACACCTTCAACTCTCCCGGGACTCCTCCTCCCTTTACTGGGGATTATAGACAATGAAGCAGGGTCGGGAAAGGGAACAACAGGAGGCTCCTGGCAGGAGAAACAGCTCTAAGAATGGTGGCCAGAAAGAGTTTCTGGAGAGACAGGAGGCTGGCACAGGCGTGAAAGGAAAAGGTGGGGGTGAGTGCAACAGGTAAGGACAAGAGAGTGACAACACAGACAAGGCCAGAGCCAGAAAAGGAGTGGCTCAAGAATAAAAGGAACTATTTTCCCCCTAAACATGAGTGTTTCTTGCACTAGGACAACTTGGACTTCACCAATGCCTAGCTTCACGGGGCCTGCAGTTTGACTCATGGCACAAAACAATTGTGAACCTGTGCTATAGCCCCGGGCTACTTTCCAAGACAGCTACAGGAAACCTGCCTTGCTATAAAACTGAGTCCCATTTCTTTTTCGTCCCTCTCTGCCTTACTTCCTTCCAACTTCCCGCCTTCCTGGGGCTTCTCACCGGGTCAGGTGCTGAGGGCCAGGGATGAGGACCCAGGGCTACATGCAACACCGGCCCACACTGGGAGACTGGGCCACGCGGTCAGCCGGGGATAGCAGGGTCGGCCAAGAAGGGCTTGCCTCAGAGTGGACAGAGAGGACCCGATTCTTGGCTTCGAGATTCCTCAAGCCACCCTCACTTGCCTGCAGGATCCGGGACTGCACCGCCACCGCTGTCTCTCCACTGTTTCCAGGCGGCCCTTCCCTGCCTCTGGAATCTTTCCAGCCAGAGACTTCCAGGAAGCACTAAGGCAGCCAGGCCTCGCCCCTCCTTCCGCCGCCCCTCCCATTGGTGGAGAGGACCATTTCCCAGCCAATCACTTGCCCGAACACCTGACTCCACCCCTCAATCCCAGGCTGGGGATATGTGATTGGCCAGACTGGAAGAGCTCTCCCCCCTTTCACCTCAGTAAATTCTGTTGGCCTAGGGCCGGAAGAAGCACCTGAGTCGGGTGCTCTATTCTTCTGAGGAGAGGATGCCCTGTCCCTGGAAACTCAGGTTGGCTTCAGCAACTGCCGCTGCTACTGGTTTTTGTTAGTTTTAATGGTGTATATTTTTTTCTGCACGTGGCATGGCTTTTCTCAAGTATTACAGAGGTGTACAATGTGATTCTCTTATGGGAATTAACCATAAATTCCACATGATATCTTTCCACTGGTAATATTATAACAGCCTGGAGACTGCCAGGTCCATGGCCTAAACCCTCATGCTGTGTACACTGCAGCCAAGACCTGCTTCGTAACTCCTTCTTGCTTTAAACCTAGCCCGAAGGTTAAAGTCTTTTGTGTGACTTGATAAAGGGTTTGCAGAAAGAATTCCACCTGCAAAATATATTGTCTCAAGCACATTAAAAAGTATACCATGAATCGTGCTTAATTTTTGTAATGGAAAATGTCAGTTTCAAACATTTATCCTTAATTTGAGAACATGTCTGAGACAAACAGCCTCTTCAAAAACTCGCTGTTGAAATAATCCACTTAATATTCAGAAGGTTTATTTCCCACTCT